>NC_086454.1:64746558-65016558 GCF_028390025.1 Pseudophryne corroboree | reverse complement strand
GGCCAGGGCCAAGAGCATGGTCACTTTTCATGTGAGATGCTTCAAATCCACAGATTTGACTGGTTTTAAACCAATGTGATTTGAGGAATCCCAGAACTACGTTGAGATCCCACAGTGCCACTGGAGGCACAAAAGGGGGTTGTATATGCAATACTCCCTTGACAAACTTCTGGACTTCAGGAACTGAAGCCAATTCTTTCTGGAAGAAAATCGACAGGGCCGAAATTTGAACCTTAATGGACCCCAATTTGAGGCCCATAGACACTCCTGTTTGCAGGAAATGCAGGAAACGACCGAGTTGAAATTTCTTTGTGGGGCCTTCCTGGCCTCACACCACGCAACATATTTTCGCCACATGTGGTGATAATGTTGTGCGGTCACCTCCTTTCTGGCTTTGACCAGGGTAGGAATGACCTCTTCCGGAATGCCTTTTTCCCTTAGGATCCGGCTTTCCACCGCCATGCCGACAAAACGCAGCTGCGGTAAGTCTTGGAACAGACATGGTACTTGCCGAAGCAAGTCCCTTCTTAGCGGCAGAGGCCATAAGACCTCTGTAAGCATCTCTTGAAGTTCCGGGTACCAAGTCCTTCTTGGCCAATCCGGAGCCATGAGTATAGTTCTTACTCCTCTACGTCTTATAATTCTCAGCACCTTAGGTATGAGAAGCAGAGGAGGGAACACATACACCGACTGGTACACCCACGGTGTTACCAGAACGTCCACAGCTATTGCCTGAGGGTCTCTTGACCTGGCGCAATACCTGTCCCGTTTTTTGTTCAGATGGGACGCCATCATGTCCACCTTTGGTATTTCCCAACGGTTTACAATCATGTGGAAAAAACTTCCCGATGAAGTTTCCACTCTCCCGGGTGGAGGTCGTGCCTGCTGAGGAAGTCTGCTTCCCAGTTTCCATTCCCGGGATGAAACACTGCTGACAGTGCTATCACATGATTTTCCGCCCAGCGAAAAGTCCTTGCAGTTTTTGCCATTGCCCTCCTGCTTCTTGTGTCGCCCTGTCTGTTTACGTGGGCGACTGCCGTGATGTTTTTCCCACTGGATCAATACCGGCTGACCTTGAAGCAGAGGTCTTGCTAAGCTTAGAGCATTATAAATTTACCCTTAGCTCCAGTATATTTATGTGGAGAAAAGTCTCCAGACTTGATCACACTCCCTGGAAATTTTTTCCTTGTGTGACTGCTCCCCAGCCTCTCGGGCTGGGCTCCGTGGTCACCAGCATCCAATCCTGAATGCCGAATCTGCGGCCCTCTAGAAGATGAGCACTCTATAACCACCACAGGAGAGACACCCTTGTCCTTGGATATAGGGTTATCCGCTGATGCATCTGAAGATGCGATCCGGACCATTTGTCCAGCAGATCCCACTGAAAAGTTCTTGCGTGAAATCTGCCGAATGGAATTGCTTCGTAGGAAGCCACCATTTTTACCAGGACCCTTGTGCAATGATGCACTGTTTTTAGGAGGTTCCTGACTAGCTCGGATAACTCCCTGGCTTTCTCTTCCGGGAGAAACACCTTTTTCTGGACTGTGTCCAGAATCATCCCTAGGCACAGCAGACGTGTCGTCGGGATCAGCTGCGATTTTGGAATATTTAGAATCCACCCGTGCTGTTGTAGCAGTATCCTAGATAGTGCTACTCCGACCTCCAACTGTTCCCTGGACTATGCCCTTATCAGGAGATCGTCCAAGTAAGGGATAATTAAGACGCCTTTTCTTCGAAGAAGAATCATCATTTCGGCCATTACCTTGGTAAAGACCCGGGGTGCCGTGGACAATCCAAACGGCAGCGTCTGAAACTGATAGTGACAGTTCTGCACCACGAACCTGAGGTACCCTTAGTGAGAAGGGCAAATTTGGGACATAGAGGTAAGCATCCCTGATGTCCCGGGACACTATATAGTCCCCTTCTTCCTGGTTCGTTATCACTGCTCTGAGTGACTCCATCTTGATTTGAACCTTTGTAAGTGTTCAAAAATTTTTTTAGAATAAGTCTCACCTAGCCTTCTGGCTTCAGTACCACAATATAGTGTGGAATAATACCCCTTTTCTTGTAGTAGGAGGGGTAATTTAATTATCACCTGCTGGGAATACAGCTTGTGAATTTTTTCCCATACTGCCTCCTTGTCGGAGGGAGACCTTGGTAAAGCAGACTTCAGGAGCCTGCGAAGGGGAAACGTCTCGACATTCCAATCTGTACCCCTGGGATACTACTTGTAGGATCCAGGGGTCCTGTACGGTCTCAGCGCCATGCTGAGAACTTGTCAGAAGCGGTGGAACGCTTCTGTTCCTGGGAATGGGCTGCCTGCTGCAGTCTTCTTCCCTTTCCTCTATCCCTGGGCAGATATGATCTTATAGGGACGAAAGGACTGAGGCTGAAAAGACGGTGTCTTTTTCTGCAGAGATGTGACTTAGGGTAAAAACGGTGGATTTTCCAGCAGTTGCCGTGGCCACCAGATCCGATGGACCGACCCCAAATAACTCCTCTTCCTTTATACGGCAATACACCTTTGTGCCGTTTGGAATCTGCATCACCTGACCACTGTCGTGTCCATAACATCTTCTGGCAGTTATGGACATCGCATTTACTCTTGATGCCAGAGTGCAAATATCTCTCTGTGCATCTCGCATATATAGAAATGCATCCTTTAAATGCTCTATAGTCAATAAAATACTGTCCCTGTCAAGGGTATCAATATTTTTAGTCAGGGAATCCGACCAAGCCACCCCAGCTCTGCACATCCAGGCTGAGGCGATCGCTGGTCGCAGTATAACACCAGTATGTGTGTATATACTTTTTATGATATTTTCCAGCCTCCTGTCAGCTGGTCCTTGAGGACGGCCCTATCTATAGACGGTACCGCCACTTGTTTTGATAAGCGTGTGAGCGCCTTATCCACCCTAAGGGGTGTTTCCCAACGCGCCCTAACTTCTGGCGGGAAAGGGTATACCGCCCATAATTTTCTATCGGGGGGAACCCACGCATCATCACACACTTTATTTAATTTATCTGATTCAGGAAAAACTATGGTAGTTTTTTCACATCCCACATAATACCCTCTTTTGTGGTACTTGTAGTATCAGAAATATGTAACACCTCCTTCATTGCCTTTAACGTGTGGCCCTAATAAGGAATACGTTTGTTTATTCACCGTCGACACTGGATTCAGTGTCCCTGTCTGTGTCGACCGACTAAAGTAAACGGGCGTTTTAAAAACCCCTGACGGTGTTTTTGAGACGTCTGGACCGGTACTAATTGTTTGTCGGCCGTCTCATGTCGTCAACCGACCTTGCAGCGTGTTGACATTATCACGTAATTCCCTAAATAAGCCATCCATTCCGGTGTTGACTCCCTAGAGAGTGACATCACCATTACAGGCAATTGCTCCGCCTCCTCACCAACATCGTCCTCCTACATGTCGACACACACGTACCGACACACAGCACACACACAGGGAATGCTCTGATAGAGGACAGGACCCACTAGCCCTTTGGAGAGACAGAGGGAGAGTTTGCCAGCACACACCAAAAACGCTATAATTATATAGGGACAACCTTATATAAGTGTTTTCCCTTATAGCATTTTTTATATATTTCTAACGCCAAATTAGTGCCCCCCCTCTCTGTTTTAACCCTGTTTCTGTAGTGCAGTGCAGGGGAGAGCCTGGGAGCCTTCCCTCCAGCCTTTCTGTGAGGGAAAATGGCGCTGTGTGCTGAGGAGATAGGCCCCGCCCCTTTTTCGGCGGCCTCGTCTCCCGCTCTTAACGGATTCTGGCAGGGGTTAAATATCTCCATATAGCCTCCGGAGGCTATATGTGAGGTATTTTTAGCCAAAATAGGTATTCATTTGCCTCCCAGGGCGCCCCCCTCCCAGCGCCCTGCACCCTCAGTGACTGCCGTGTGAAGTGTGCTGAGAGGAAAATGGCGCACAGCTGCAGTGCTGTGCGCTACCTTTAGAAGACTGAGGAGTCTTCTGCCGCCGATTCTGGACCTCTTCTTACTTCAGCATCTGCAAGGGGGCCGGCGGCAAGGCTCCGGTGACCATCCAGGCTGTACCTGTGATCGTCCCTCTGGAGCTGATGTCCAGTAGCCAAGAAGCCAATCCATCCTGCACGCAGGTGAGTTCACTTCTTCTCCCCTAAGTCCCTCGTTGCAGTGATCCTGTTGCCAGCAGGACTCACTGTAAAGTAAAAAACCTAAGCTAAACTTTTCTAAGCAGCTCTTTAGGAGAGCCACCTAGATTGCACCCTTCTCGGCCGGGCACAAAAATCTAACTGGCTTGGAGGAGGGTCATAGGGGGAGGAGCCAGTGCACACCACCTGATCGGAAAGCTTTACTTTTGTGCCCTGTCTCCTGCGGAGCCGCTATTCCCCATGGTCCTTTCAGGAACCCCAGCATCCACTAGGACGATAGAGAAACCTAAAAATGCTCTGATGGAAAGTTTAATAAAATAAAGCAATTTTTAGTATTAAGTCCACTCTATATCAATTGGAAAACAACAAAAGATCAGATAAAGTAAAAATAAATAAAAAATTAAAACTTGGCTTATGTATGACTATTATCAAATATCTCATAAGTAATTATTCAAAGTAAAGTCTGTCAGTTTTCTTCGCATTCTTATATATAAGGGTCCTTTTCCATAAAGTACAGTAATATAGCAGTTTATACTAGCGTAAAAGTTTTCTTTACAGACACAGATTCCAATCGGTGCGTTTATCAGTATTATATATAGATATCATATGATATCAGACCCGATTTAGCTTCAGTTGCAGTTTTGCTAAGGTACCGACGCAGGAGTGTTAGCCGATAAATGGCTTTTAACACTCCTGCAACGGTCGGGACAGGGAGGTCGCATCTTATGCCCTACACAGCCAACTTCCCAATCCAATACAGGAGCCGAGTGAGACCGTCTCATCTTCACTCCTGGTCAGCCAAGGATCAGCAATATTTGCACCCAGTTTATGTGAAGGCACAAGCTTTATCGAATATGGTCACTCAATAACGCAAATCAAGAAATGTAAAGACAAAAATAGGAAAAGTTAAATTAATGTTTTTATTACAGTCTAAAACCAACAACTCAGCCAGATTTACACCTAAAGAAGGACGTGTTATGTACATGCAGTGGTTCAAAATAAACAGGACTTTGATATGATTCAATTAATTCAAATTAGATTACAAGTGCTCATTGAGAAAATGACCTATAATTTAATCATATAAATTAATTTTTCCCCCCGAAAGACAGATTCCATTGGCAGCTGATTGCATTTCTAAAATGTCTAAACCTGAGCTTCCGTCACGTTACCGGTGTCACTAAATTAAGACCAGAAAAGACTAAATATAATTCTAATTTAACAAGTTGGTCCCGTTTTCAAAAATAGTCAAAATATTATACAGCCTCGTGGGGGTAGCAGCTATACTTGGTGAGGCACCATCATTAATTTAATTTTTTAACCAGAAAATAGGTGCAAAGAAATGTACTCTCCCTTCAATCATTTCCTAGTTATATGTTTGAGATTGTGGGGGAGATTTTTCAAACCTTGGAGAGCAATAAAATACCAACCAATCAGCTCCTGTCGTGTTACAGGCTGTGTTTGAAAAATGACGGGAGCCGATTGGTTGCTGCTTTATTACATTCCACTTCATCTCTCTCCAACCTTTGATAAATCTCCTCCTGTAAGTTTCAAAGGTGCAACTCCCCAAATATTGTATCTTTAAATCATTTGTTCATCTTAATACTGTACAATCAAGTGTCCGATACCGCATAACGGCTTATATTCTTGTACCACCTTTTAGTCTGCTACAGTGTCCGTAACTAACTAGGGTTCTAAAGGTCAGCACTCTACAACAGAATTTGGGGCTATATAAATAAAGGTTTTAATAATAATCGTATCACTACAGGAAATAACAGAATTAAGGCTGGGATTTCCTTTAAAAAGGCATTGTTCATGAACACAGCTTCATACATTTGTAAATATATGGGGAAATGTACCTTAACCAAGCCAAAAAAAGTAATTTTCTATCAACATTCATTTTATTTTTCATGAAACAGAAAATATAGTCGTCTTCAACTTAATGCACATATTATGTACTAAACCTGTGTTTGACTTCTGTGATAGAGCTTAAGCTATGTGTAAAGTCTGTCAGTCTTTAATATATACACCCACCACTGTTTTTGAAGGTACTCTTATATACATTCAATCAACCAACCAACAGAAGTGGCGTGCTTCCTATATAATGCCAACTAGAAACATGTACAGTATATGAACACTTTAATATTGGTTACTCTGTGTTATGCGGAGAAGGTCCTTACTAGTTTTCTCAGAACAACCACTTATACATAAACCACTATGTCAGTTAGTGGGATAATGACTGTAAATCATACAACTACAATATCCTCATATAGAACTAATGTAAGTCTTTACCCCATCACATTTTATATGCTGTGGATCTATTTAAATACGTAAGGCACTGGCACACGATAAACTCCCCGGTCTCACAGCCGAGGCGCACTGTGCCTGAGCGATGTAAGGAGACGGTTCATCAAGAGTCACTGATATGATCCGGCAAAACCCAATATAAACAGGAATGTGATGTACAAATCTGGCACAAACGTTTAAGAGAAACACACCCGGGGGCAAAGTTCTAGATGACTGTAATCAAGCTTGCGGCAGAGGAGCTGCTTTAATGCCACAGACAACCGGGCTGGCAGGAGATCATTTGCGGTTCAAAGTCTTCACCCTACGTTATCAGACATTTTCGTACTTTGGAATGGATAAAGTTTTCATATGCATGGTCCATCCAAACCCCATTGGGCATCACCCATGTGTCTAATAATGATGCTATTTGCTAGTGTCAATTTTTTGTCCAGTTATTTTATTTTCTCCCGTCACCCACTGGCGGAGAAGTGATGGAACAACCATGAGAATAAAGTGTGGAGCAGGGAGTTGGCCAATGAGAACTCTGCAAACTCAGGCTCCCCTCCCATCTATACCCTGGTGCGGTCTGGGAGTCTCAGTAACGTTTAGTGCCCAGTCGTTTTACAATGGTTGCGCCAAGTAGGTAAAGCACCTTTCAATGGTGTACAAGTATCAGCTGTAGATTGAAAACTGCTAACCTGATGCCATCTTTAGTTAACTCAGTTGTCCGCAAACTAAAGCTATAAAATATTACATACATTAGGTCTGTACGTCATTCAATTCAAGTACTTGTTCTAGAACAATTACAGTATATTATAGTAAGATTACATTTCGTCATAGGCCAGGCTGACTCCAACATGTAGATTGGGATATGTCCTCTGCATATGATTCTTTACAAGACACCATAATGTTCTGCTGTACGGTTAAGTGTGGAATATACAGTACAATCATTAGCATGGAGATGGTCATGTTTGTGGATAGAGATGATGTTCTGGACCCAGAGATTAGCGGCTAAATAAAAAAAAAAAACAACAACCCTTAAACACAAATGTTCAATGGAGAGCATATTATACCCAGCTGTGTATAATGCTCCAAAATATAACAAGCCCTTGTGTAATATATTTGGACGACATTCCAGCAGCACTTGAAACTATACAGAGTGTATTTATGCGTAATGCAGACCTTGGAACATAAAAAGGTATAAAAATATCTACTAAACTGGCAGAAGTGTAACGGAACTAAACGGTAAGGATGAGAGTCTGCAGTCACTAGAAGCAGCGGCTACAACGTTAGTTCTGTCACGGCGGCTGCAATCTGTTATTATGAACACTAGGAATCTGGTTTGAAAGGTTTTCTGGTCTCTTGGGTCTTTTACTTCTTCCCCTTATGACAGTTGTTTGTGCTGATGTTAAATAAACCCATAATGGCGAGAATTGCTTGTCTGATGTGTTGTCCAAAGCGATGAGAATCCTGCAAAAATAAATAGATTTAAAGAAATGTATTGAACGTTGAAATGTACAGAAACATAAAACCATTTACGCACTTGCCCTTATTACAGATTTTTAAGCATTAGGTGAACAGGATACCGTTCTGGCAGCACAAAGTACAGAAAAGTACTTTCCAGTCCCCAAAAAATAATAATAATAATTACAATATTTAGGGGGTATTTATCAAAGGCTTGTGAGAGATAGAGATCCATCAAACTAGCTCCTTTCATTTTTCAAACAGAGCCTGTAGAAGGACAGTTAGAAGCTGATTGGGTGCACATTATCTCTTTCCACCCTTTGATAAATCTCCCATCTTCTTCAGATGGAATGTTTACACTTCCATTAATGCCTCCATGCTGCTGTAAGTTGAATGTGAGCCGACATGGAAACCTACATTAAAGTGTGGCAGAACTGGCTTCTCTAAAGCACTGGCTCTCCACCTCAACCTTCCAGTTTCCCATGGTTTAAGGATTTCTGTCTGTGGAAGCAGGTGGGAGTCCACTAAATAGACTAACTCACCTCTGCAAGATTAAAGAAATCCACAAAACATGACCTGTTGGTGCTTGAGGACTGCAGTGGAGAACATCTGCTCTAAGGCTATGGTACACAATCTGTTTTTTTTGGACCGAAAGACCCGTTGGAAGTGAACACTTGTTTACAGGGTTGCAATAAAATGCTTTCTGTCCCAGGTCTCCTTGAGATCAGTATCCAGTCTATAGATAAAAGATCTACAGTCAATAAGTGGACCACTAATTGTCGACATGCATTAGGTCGACAGGTTCAAAAGGTTCTTTTTGCTATTTTTTTTTCAACTTCTTTATACTTTACCATCCACGTTGACTATGATTGGGAATAGTAACCTGTGCCGAGCACAGCGGTAGGGGAGCGAGGCACCTAGCCGAAAGTATGGCGAGTACAGCGAGCCATTCGAGGAGACGCGGTACAGTAATGGAGCTGGTTTGTCGCAGAAAATTGACAAAACACCCCCCAAAAAATAGCTGTCTACCTTATCATGTCAACCATGTCAACCTTTTGACCAGGTTGGACCTTTTTAGTGTAGATCTAATAATCCACATTCTTGTGATCTATCTGTGGGCTCCAAAATCCTGGTCAGTGTTTTGAAGACTTGCTATACTGTGTACATATAAAGACCTAGAACAAAGTATCTGTGGTCAGGCCCAAAAAAACAAACAAACAGGGAATTTATTGAAATCATTCAGATTTGTTTGCGGTTGTACTCGAGTTAATTCACCATCTTTTTGACAGAAATAATGATAACATAAGTGGTAGTTTGGATCACCACCTCCTCCTCTCACCAAGCATTGGTGGTGCACCTACTTTGTAACCTGGACCAGTCTGAGAGGTGTTCCACACCTGGCCCCAATTTAGTACCAGAACCCAACCAATTGCTTGGTGGCTCTGTCCACTGAACATTATTGGCTGGATTAATCAAATTGATTGTTCTTCCAAAATGGTTATGTATTCCAGTCTTATAAAATATTAATTCTTACAAAAATCATTAAACATCTTTAATAAAAAACAACAAAAAAACAACGTAATGATCACCATGTTTGGAAAGGGGACAAAGCTAGGTTTGGATATAAGACTCCACCATAACCCTGTAGAATAAAATGGTCTGGCAGTACACAAAAGGGTTTAGTTTGAAATACCTACAATCAAAATTCAAACAGTCAAAATCCCAACAAGTTCAAAATACCAACATTTAAAATACAGACAAGGTCAAAATACAAACATTTAAAATGTTGACAGGTCAAAAAGTAAACACAAGTTTTTCATTGTTTTTTGGTGTGTATGTCGACATGGACACCGTATAAGTGTACCGTATCCCCTCGCATGAAGAGCGCTTCAAGCTTGGTGCCTCATTGCGCTCGGCACACTATTATATCCCCCTCCAGGTCCACTGGGATTGTAAAGTATAAATAAGTCGTTTCAATGAAAAAAATCATGAAAAACTCATGTTGACTTTTGACCAGTCGACATTTTAAATGTCGGTATTTTGACCTTGAAACATTGGTATCCCTCAGCACACTGGATGACATTAGCAACAGGATTTGATAACTACATGGTGGTAGAGATTCCAGAGATCTCAGTTGCACACATTTGCAAAGGTACTGGGGGTACCTAACATTAAGTCTAAGTCTGGTGCACATCACCCCACAGACCGGCAAGGGCCAGACACCCCAGGGTAGCACACCAGTGTGAGGTTAAAGTGTAAGTGAATTTTAGGAAGCAGAAGCTATATATAAAAGGAGATACACATGAAAAATTTTATTAAAAAAGTTATATATTTGTAGAAAATTGTATGAAAGCGACATATAAAGTGCTAAATTAAATGTTACAGTGTGCTACCACAAAGCAGCCCAGCCCCACCAGTCCATGGAGCACCGCGCCCAAACTCATCCTCAAAACTAATACAGCATATATTTGCTTGGTTCATGGTCACATGATAATGGCACAAACACAAATGCAACTAATTGGGAACAATATTACCTGGAGGCTTCCCATATCTTTGCAAATGTGTGCAACGGAGATCTTTGAAATTTCTACCACCATGTCCTGTTGCGGAGGTCATCCAGTATGCTGGGGGATACCAATGTTTCTAGTTCAGAACCACCTCTCCCTTTCATGCACCTGGATGACATTACTAATTGGATAAGAGCAGTTATGTTGGTATTTTGACCTTGTCGGTATTTTAAATGTTGGAATTTTGACCGTCAGTCAATGATTGTCGGTATTTCTACTATTGGGATTTTGATTGTAGGTAAATTGACCGCATCCCGTACACAAACCCTACCTATATTTCCTTGCCTCACAGTATCTGCATATTTATCCATGGATCAGAGATCTTTCTTATTAACTCTGTAGACATCCCAGAAGCTGAAATAGCAGACTCTCATAACCTTTAATAGATCTTTCTTTACAACTAATATGGAGGTGTAAAAAAAGCAGAACACTGGTGCATGGCTGCTGATCTCTGTAGCTAGCCAGCACTTCAGGACAGGACACCAGCTCTTGGAATCTGGTGACGTTCTCACAGAGGGTTGTTAGAAGACTATAGTTTTCTTAATTCTCCTGTATGCAAATTTACACATGTACTTAAGTCCCATTTTAAGAATAACCATTTTATTTAAAAATGTTTTTGTTTTTTTCCAGGTCGGTAAGATAAATATATTTTATCTCTTTAATTAAAAGCAGCAAAATAAAACAAAAAAGTAAAGCAGTGTAGCGAAACAAGTGTTATAAAATACACCAGTACAGTATATATCTCCATATTTTTTTAAATATATATATCCCTATTGTAAGCCAGGGTGACGGCTAAAAAAATAAAAAAAAATGGTATCCTTCTATATACCACTTATGTTATAGATTGCAATGTTACCATAACTTTTGCACAGGTTGGGAGGTACTGCTTAAATAAACTTGCAGACGGGCAGATAGACTTTTTCTGATTAATTGTTACAATGTTTCAATTCGTCAATCATATTCTAAAATGTAGAGGCGCTAACGTTGTTCACTAGTAAGAAAACTGTTTGGCTTTCACTTTTTTCACTTTCTAAAGTCACCTTAGATAAAAATGGTTAAACTGGAGTATTTTTGACACAGTAACCAGTCTACTATTTTAACACTTCATTAGGCAAAACGGTACTAACATATGGCAAAACAATTACATAGTCAGCACAACTTATGGAAAGATTTAACTAGCAGTGAGATTCCAGCGGCAATTCATGAACTAATATGACACAGATAATGCGAGTGGGAAAACCTTGATTGGTGTTACTTGTGCCCTATAGTGGTGAAAGCAAAAGGTGAGTTTTCCTCTGGTAATAAGCCGCTGTGTGGGCAGCAGCACATTACACAATGTTCTGTCTGCCATTACTTGAATCTCCCTTAAGGTGCCCACACACCTAAAGATTTAGCTTCCAATCTGGCTGGTTGGAACGAAAATCTGGTAATGGATGGGAGCAAATGACAGTTGACCATTTGAAATGGTCAACTGTCATTTGCTCCCATTCATGTCCATTACCAGGTTTTTGTTCCAACAGCCAGATTAGAAGATACATCTTTCGGGGTATGGGCAGCTTTAGAGTTGAAAACTGCATATACATCCAATTCATCTACATTATAACTTCCTTAAATGTTAGCCTAGTGCCCGAGAGTACCCTCCAGCCAGCAACCCCCATTCTGCTGCTCCTGGTGCTTTGTTCTTAGTGCATATGAGCGGGGGGAACGTTGTCTCTCTCCTTCTTTAGAGGGGTAGGGGGTAATAGAGATATGAGAGAGAGATAGGGGAGAGGTAACTATGAGAAAGAGAAATGGTGGATGTAGGACAGATGAAAGAAAGGTGAGTGACAGATGAGATAAGAGACAGATGGGGGAGGGGGGGCAGATATGCGATTAGAGACAGCAGTGGGAGATCGAAACGAGATTAGAGACAGCAGCGGGAGACAGAGATGAGATTAGAGACAGCAGGGGAAGGGGAGGACAGACATGAGAGCCAGATTGGGAAGGGGAGGGGGGCAGAAATGAGATGGGGAATGGGGACAGATGAGAGACAGATGAAGAAGAGGGGACAGAGATTAGATGGATGGGGAAAAGGGGACAGAGATGAGAGAAACAGATAGGTAAGAGGGGACAGAGATGAGAGAAACAGATAGGTAAGAGGGGACAGAGATGAGCCGGGGGGAAGACAGAGGAAAAAATAAAAACCCTGCCTTGACGAGCACGATCGCCAGCAACTGACAGGTCCAGAAGGATTAGTTTTATATTTGATAGAGTTGTGCACAACATGGTTACAGAGAGGACAATAAATAAACAATTCAGCACTTCAGGGAATTCCAACTTGCTATAATTAATCCTCTGGCTCCATGTGCTGGCTAAAAATACCCTACCACACAGATCATGCACAAAACAAATTCCAGCTAAACAAGCTGACTGCTACAGGCAACACTTGCAGCATTGAGTTTCCAATATAAATATCCCTAAGAATTGAAACTGGAACAATTCAATATGTGGCATTTGTACTGCAATTATGATAGGAGCTATTTAGGTCAGTACGCTGGATAACTCTTCTCTTTGGTGCTTCTACAGAAAAGGTCCCCAGTATAAAATTACCGTGGGGTATCAGCAGGGCCAGATTAAGCCTTAGGGGGGCCTGGTGGAAGAGGAGGTTTATATTAGATTGTTCATACCTCCCATAATGACCCATTCTAGGAGGGACAAAATGCTCTGCCCCTGGACGTCCCTCTTAATATATGATTTGCGTCACCTGTGTTGAACTATTTAATTGATAAGAAAGGTATTTCAACCCAGGTGATTGCAATAATAAATTACGGTAAGTGGGATGTTCAGATAGAGCATTTTGTCCCTTCTGGAATGGTTATGTTGGGAGGTATGGATTATATATAATAAATTTAAACCAATTGTGTATACGTATTATATTTAAACAAATAGTTTAATAATGCCTGTGTACCATTTTAGTTCCACCTAATTGGAAGACAATTATTGTATAACTTTTTTTGTAGTGGAACAAAAGACAACTTAAAACAAATTTAAAATACACATAGAAAAATAAAATCTATAATGTATCTGGTCACACGAAGAATAGCAGCAGCCTTTGTACTGCTTACACACTGATTTTGCTGCTGCACAAGAGTAAGAGCTAGTGATATCAGTGTGCTCTGGTTGGGGACCTTCTGACAGAGTGGGGCCCAGGCTACAGTTTTCCCTGTGGCCCCCCCTTAATCTGGCTAAGAGTATCAGTTTATATGCATAATTCTAAAAATAAGCTCAGGTGAGCTAAGAGTATCAGTTTATATGCATAATTCTAAAAATAAGCTCAGGTGAAGGTCTACCACTGATTTACTACGGGGAAAGGGAGGTTGAGTAAAATCCCTATAAAAGTGGAAAATCCTTTGAAGCAATTTATGTACTTACTGTCTCAGGGCTGGAGAATTTGCTTGATATGTGGAAGTTAATCAGGTTTTCACCAACAATTATATAGGACACACCGTACCCATCGTCAGCAACCTGCAAACACAGCAGACCATCATGAAAAACTAGTTTAGTTTAAACCCCAAACCTGTCAAATACTTGTTTCAAAAGGCCACTAATAAAATGTACAAAATCGTGAAAATGTTTCAACTACATAATGTTATAAAACATAAAAAAACAAAGAGGCGCTCAACGGGAGAAAGGAACAATACTGCAGTGCTTTATGACGGATATAATATACCCAAAATACAGCTATTTTTTACTAAACAGAATCTTTTTTTTTTTTTTTTATACATATGATTATTATACAAATAATTATATAAACTAAACATCAATATTTAAAAGTAACAAAGCTGGCGATTTCCCCAGATAGTAATATTACCTTCTGAAAACAGATGGCACGGAGCAGTAAAATGCGTTAAATGCTGTCACTTTGTCAGCAACGATTCCTGGAGTGTGCAATTCACTATTACTTTTATATATTGGTTTTAATTCATATACATTTATTATACCAATAGTTGTAACTTTTTCACTGGTTTCTGCTGAGTAGAAAATAGGATTTTAATTACCTACTGGTAAATCCTTTTCTCGTAGTCCATAAGGGATATTGGGGGAATCTAGTACGTTGGGTATAGATGGGGTCCAAAGGAGCCGGTGCACTTTAATTTCTTCAACTGGGTGTGCTGTCTCCTCCCCTCTCTGCCCCCTCCCACAGGTAGTTATAGGTAAAACAGTACCCGAAGCAGAAAGGACATACTTGAGAGAAAGAACATAATGAGTGGTGAGATTTACACACCAGCACACCACTAACATAAAAACGACCAGCAACGGCTGGTAACAGCAACAGCTGAATAGGTAACCATATAAAAGATAACCTGCAGAAAAGTCAACGCACTGAGGCGGGCGCCCAATATCCCTTATGGACTATGAGAAAAGGGATATAGGGGGAATCTAGTATGATGGGGACGTCCCAAAGCTACCAGAACGAGCGGGAGTGTGCAGAGACGTCTGCAGCACCACCTGCCCAAACTGGGAATCCTCTTTGGCCAGGGTATCAAACCTGTAGAACTTCACAAAGGTGTTCTTCCCCGACCAGGTAGCAGCTCGGCATAGTTGCAAGGCCGAGACTCTGCGGGCAGCTGCCCAGGAAGACCCCACCGATCTTGTAGAGTGGGCCTTCAGAGACTGTGGAGCAGGTAAGGCTGCCGACACATAGGCCTGTTGGATAGTAAGTCTAAGCCAACGAGCAATGGAGTGCTTTGAAGCGGGGCAACCCTTTTTCTGTGCATCATACAGCAAGAACAAGGAATCAGTCTTTCTGACCCGAGCCGTTCTCTTGACATAGATCTTCAAAGCTCACACAGAATCCAATGCATCCGGAGGAGCAGAAGAGTCAGAACTTGACGGAACCACAATAGGTTGATTTAAGTGGAACGCAGAGACAACCTTCAGCAGGAACTGCTGCCTAGTCCTGAGCTCTGCTCTGTCCTCATAAAAGACCAAGTAAGGGCTTTTACACGATAGGGCCCCCAATTCTGAGACACACCTAGCAGAAGCCAGGGCCAATAACATTACCGTATTTCACGTAAAGTACTAATCTTCTACCGTAATCGGAGGTTCAGACCAGGAGGGCTGTAGAAATTCCAACACTACATTCAAATCACAGAGTGCCGTGGGCAGCACAAAAGGAGGTTGAATGTGAAGCACCCCTTGCAAGAAGGTCCGAACTTCTGGCAACACTGCCAATTTCTTCTGGAAGAAAATGGAGAGCTGAAATCTGGACCTTAATGGAACCCAGACGCAAGCCCTTATCCACACCAGCCTGCAGGAAATGGAGGAAACGTCCCAAGTGGAACTCCGCAGGCAGATACGTGCATTCCTCGCACCAAGATACATATCTTCTCCAGGTAAGATGATCGTGTTTTGACGTCACAGGTTTCCTGGCCTGAAGCATGGTAGCAATAACCTTTTTGGAAAGGCCTTTGTGAGCTAGGATGTTCCGATCAACCTCCATGCCGTCAAACAAAGCCGCCGTAAGTCCGGGTAGACGAACGGACCTTGTTGAAAAAGATCTCTTCTGAGTGGCAGAGGCCAAGGGTCTTCGAAGGACATGTCCAGAAGATCCGCATATCACGCCCTCTGTGGCACTCAAAATTGCCTGGACTCCTTGATTCCTGATTCGCTTGAGCACCCTTGGGAGCAATGGAATCGGAGGAAACAGGTAGACCAGCCTGTAAGGCCAAGGCAACGTCAGTGCATCTACTGCACTGTGCATCTACTGAGGGTCCCTGGTTCGTGAACAATACCAAGGAAGCTTTTTGTTGAGACGAGAAGCCATCATGTCTATTTGTGGGCAGCCCCACCGGTAGATGATCTGCTGAAACACCTAATGGTGAAGCCCTCACTCTCCCGGGTGGAGATCGTGATGACTCAGGAAGTCTGCTTCCCAGTTGTCCACTCACGGAATGAAGATTGCGGACAGTGCTCTTGCATTTCTTTCTGCACAGAGGAGTATCTTTGACACCTCTCGCATGCAGGCTCTGCTTTTTGTTCCTCCCTGTCGATTGATGTACGCTACTGCCGTGGCATTGTCCGACTGTACCTGGATCGTGTGATCCCTGAGTAGAGGAGAGGCCTGAATCAGAGCACTGTAGATCACCCGAAGTTCCAGAATGTTGATCGGAAGGAGGGCTTCGTGGGCTGACCACCTGCTCTGGAACTGAGCCCCCTAGGTCACAGCTCCCCATCCTGAATCCCGAAACTCCAGTAGGTTGGAGGGCTGCAGCCACCACAGGAGGGAAATCCTGGCCTGAGGCGACAGCCGTATTATCCGGTGCATCTGAAGATGTGATCCGGACCACTTGCTCAGGAGATCTAATTGAAATGTTCTGGCATGGAACCTTCCATACTGGATCGCTTCGTTGAAGACAACCATCTTCCCCAGCAATCTTATGCAAAGACGGATGGATATTCAAGTAGGCCGGAGAACCATGCGGACCATCTCCTGAAGTGTTCTCGCTTTTTCCTCTTTGAGGAACACTTTCTGGGCCACAGTATCCAGCAACATTCCCAGGAACAGTAGCCGCTGAGTTGGCTCCAGGTGGGACTTAATGTAAACTGAGGATCCACCCATGGTGTGACAGAAGCTGAATAGTGCGATCTATATGGAGCAATAAAAGCTCCCTGGATCTCGCTTTTATAAAGAGATCGTCCAGATAAGGGACAACATTGACCCCCTGGACCCGGAGTTGGAACATCATCTCCACCATCACCTTTGTGAACACCCTCGGAGCTGTGGACAGGGCGAAGGGTAGCACCTGGAACTGGTAGTAATTGTTCAGCAGGGCAAACCTCAGGTAAGCCTGATGAGGTGGCCAAATCGGGATAAGGAGATAGGCATCCTTGATATCCAGGGAGACCACGAATTCTTGTTCTTCCAGACCCGCGATCACTGCTCGCAAGGATTCCATCTTGAACCTGAAAACCCTTAGGTAAGGGTTGAAGGATTTCAGATTTAAAATGGGTCTTATTGAACCGTCCGGTTTCGGTACCACGACAGGTTGGAGTAGTAACCCTATCCCTGTTGTTCTGGTGGCATTGGAACAATGACTTGGGACTGGACCAACTTTAGGAAGGCCTGTTGCAGCATAACACGCTTATCCTCCGAAGCTGGCAAGCTTGATTTGAAAAATCGTTGGGGAAGAGCACCGTCGAACTCCAGCTTGTAGCCCTGAGAAATGAGGTCCCTGACCCAGGTATCCTGGCAGGAGCTTTCCCAGATGCGGCTGCAGTGACGCAGCCGAGCTCCCACCTCGAGATCCCCTCGGGGTGGGTGGGCACAGTCATGCTGAGGCCTTAGTGGAAGCTGAACTGGTGCTCTTCCGAGAACCTGCAATTGCTGGTTTTCTTGTCTTACCTCTGGTGCCTCTAGCCGCATTGAAGGCACCTCTGGCCCTAGATCTAAATCTGCGAGACCGAAAGGACTGGGTAGACGACCACGGGTAGGGACGTCTAGCCGGAGGGGCCCCAGAGGGGAGAAACATGGATTTCCCCGCAGTTACTTTAGATATCCACATATCCAATTCCAAAACGAAGAGCCCTGAAAAAGGGAGACACTCTACACTGCGCTTAGACTATGCGTCCGCTATTCCACTGACGCAACCAAAAGGTTCTGCGCGCCAACACTTCCATAACAGTGGTCCTAGCATTAATATTGCCTATTTCCTTGAGAGAGTCACACAGGACACGTGCAGTGTCCTGAATGTATTTTAGGAGAGTCACTTTAGTGACCAGGGACATATCCCCTGAGAGGCCCTCCTGAATTTGAGGAGCCCACGTATGAATGGCATGAGTCATCCAGCAACCTGCTATGACCAGTCTTTGTGATATATCTGCCGCTGTGTAGATCGACTTCAGTGTAGTCTCTATTTTTCTATCCCCAGGGTCCTTTATGGTAAAGGCGCCCGGAGCTGGCAGTACCGCCTTTTTACATAGGCAAGAGACTGATACGTCAACAGCCGGGGTTTCTTCTCAGATTTTCCTGCCTTCAGGAGCAAATGGGAAAGTGTGCAAAAACAGTCTTGACACTTGGTATTTTTTATCTGTATTTTTCCAGGCTAACTTAAACAGGTCATCTAACTCTGCAGAATCAGGAAAAGTGACACTGAGTTTGTTCTGTGCTAAGAAAAACCCCTGCTGTGCTGCAGCGTCTTCTAGTGGGCAAAGTGAACTTTCAATGATATAAATGACTGCGCTCTAGAGGCTGCCCTTCACTGCAAGTCCCAAAAAAAGTGTCTCTCCAAAACACTTAGAAAACAAATTGACAAAGAAGAGGCGGTACTTGCTAAAAAAAGGCGCCACACCAATGAATGATCAAAATTATGCAAGATACATTCCTTTATATGTAGAATGTCCTCATATTCCTCTTGCCCTCTATCTTTATGCCGTCAGCACATGTGGAGAGAACAAAAATGTACCATGTGTAGTAAAGTCAAGATAACACTTTTACATTTACATACACATAAAACATGACATAGAAATATAAAATTGGATCCCCCTTCAGTCCTTAGATAAAGTGGTTAAAAGCTGTGCAATTACCAGAATTTCTGAGAACTAGCCGGGCTATTCTGGACCCCAGATTCCTGTGGACGAAAGGTGGATTGCTGTCCGGAGACCAGAACTTTTATCCCAGACTGCTTACCCGGGTGGTTCGTTTGGTGAAAGACCTACATGCTTTTTTGAGAACTATTAGCACTAGTTCTCATGTTTTATGTGTATGTAAATTAAAAAGTGTTATCTTGACTTTACTACACATGGTACATTTTTGTTCTCTCCACATGTGCTGACG
The DNA here is from genome assembly GCF_028390025.1 of Pseudophryne corroboree. Classification (NCBI taxonomy): domain Eukaryota; kingdom Metazoa; phylum Chordata; class Amphibia; order Anura; family Myobatrachidae; genus Pseudophryne; species Pseudophryne corroboree. Next base: position 64,997,282 of record NC_086454.1, on the reverse strand, counting down.
GCATAAAGATAGAGGGCAAGAGGAATATGAGGACATTCCACATATAAAGGAATGTATCTTGCATCATTTTGATCATTCATTGGTGTGGCGCCTTTTTTAGCAAGTACCGCCTCTTCTTTGTCAATTTAAGTCCTCTAGAGGGAGCTTTAACACATCCCGAATAGCTAAAATGAGGGGTACAATACCTTGCGTAGAAGGGGAATCCCCAGTTACAGGATCCAATTCCTCCCCCTCTCCTGTGTCTCCTCATCAGAGTCTGAGAGTAAAGCAGGTAACCCACGCTAGGTCTGCAACAGTCTGCTGCAGTTGTTGAGTTTTTTGAGTGGAGATTACATATCTGACATCATGGATTTTAATGCACCGAGCCAGGAAGGCTCAAGACTCCCCCCCCAAACACCCCCCCCCCCCCCCTCCCATCAGTGTGCATGTAAACAACACTTCCATACACACTGACAAGTAATGCGATCGTGAACCTGTCTTTACTGTATGTAAGAGGGAGACAGAGAGAGGGAACAGCACAGCCAAGCTAAACAGCCCCAGTGAGGCAAGCAGTTATATCACAGTGAAACACTGGAGTTTTTTTTAACTTTTCAAGACATAGATCGTGTACAATAGCGGCTCTCCCCCTTTGCTACACACCTGTACCAGTTTTCCTGCGTATCCTGAGCATCTGGAGGAGCTGTGTGTGCCTGCTACTGCAAGCAGAGGAAGGCGCCAAAATGCCGCTGATCCCACACTGTGGAAGCTTCGCCCCTTGTAATGGCGCCGGAGTTTGTTAATTTTTATACTGGCAAAGTCTCCCTAGGAGGGTAAAAACATCACACAAGTGCTAGTTTTAACTACTGCTGCCAGTATACACAGAGGGCTATAGTGAGACCCGTATGCCTCCCCTGCGTGTTTGCCGCACCATGAACCACGGGACCCCCCCCCCCCCAGCGGGGCCCCCGGTTTGTACTCACCACTGTCATCACCTTCAGGCTACTGTTAGGGGTGTGCGGCATGCTGCGATTGTGACCGCTAAGGTGCAGTGCCCCGCTGTACAACAACCTCTCAGGACGGTGGTCCTGCAGCGGGGAAGCGGCTCTGACACCTTGCAAGGCCGGTGACTGCCTCCCCACCACCCAACTCCCACTGTGCAGGTATGCTGTTGCACAAACACCATACTGAAAATAACAAAGATTTCAAAGAAACTGAAGAAAACTCTCTGAAGCTTCCAGAGTGTGCATCCTGTCCAGAGGGCACTTTTTTCTAAACTACCTGTGGGAGGGGTCATAGAGGGGAGGAGCCAGCACACCCAGTTGAAGAAATTTAAAGTGCACCAGCTCCTTTGGACCCCGTCCATACCCATCGTACTAGTTTCCCCCAATATCCCTTATGGATGCTAGAGAAAATGGATTTATTTGTAATACCTGTATTACGTCCAAGCAATCACTTTAGCTATGCAAAGTCCCCCCCCCCCCTCCCCCCATCTAATATTAGCTCTGATCTCGTGTACCACTTCTTTCCTGTGCATATTACACTTTCTATCTGTAAGCCTGCTAAAGACAAAAATATATTAACACAACTGTTTATACATCTGTAGTCAACATGATTATAGTATTTGAAGTTATGTAAAGAGGCTTTTTTATACCATTATATTTTTTATGGAAGGTGGAATAAACAGAGCAGATAACTTACAGGACCAAAACCACCGCCGCTTGAAACGTTTTCTGGAAACTTTTCTAACTGGAAAAGGTGAACCTGTTGCTGGGGTGTCTGGCTTGTTGACAATCTCCATGGCTCAGACAGAACCTATTGGAATTAAATAGCGCGCCGTCATTCCTCTAGTAACCATTTATGTACATACAAAATAAACACACAGATCTGTTACACTGAATAAAATAGAAAATAAGAATTTACTCACCGGTAATTCTATTTCTCGTAGTCCGTAGTGGATGCTGGGTACTCCGTAAGGACCATTGGGAATAGACAGGCTCCGCAGGAGACTGGGCACTCTTAAAAGAAAGATTAGGTACTATATCTGGTGTGCACTGGCTCCTCCCTCTATGCCCCTCCTCCAGACCTCAGTTAGGGAAACTGTGCCCGGAAGAGCTGACATTACTAGGAAAGGATTTGGAATCCAGGGTAAGACTCATACCAGCCACACCAATCACACCGTACAACTTGTGATAACTATACCCAGTTAACAGTATGAACAACAACTGAGCCTCATTCAACAGATGGCTCATAACAATAACCCTATAGTTAAGCAATAACTATATACATATATTGCAGAAAGTCCGCACTTGGGACGGGCTCCCAGCATCCACTACGGACTACGAGAAATAGAATTACCGGTGAGTAAATTCTTATTTTCTCTGACGCCCTAGTGGATGCTGGGTACTCCGTAAGGACCATGGGGATTATACCAAAGCTCCCAAACGGGCGGGAGAGTGCGGATGACTCTGCAGCACCGAATGAGCAAACTCAAGGTCCTCCTCAGCCAGGGTATCAAACTTGTAGAATTTTGCAAAAGTGTTTGATCCCGACCAAGTAGCAGCTCGGCAAAGTTGTAAAGCCGAGACCCCTCGGGCAGCCGCCCAAGAAGAGCCCACCTTCCTCGTGGAATGGGCTTTGACTGATTTAGGATGCGGCAGTCCAGCCGCAGAATGTGCAAGTTGAATCGTGCTACAGATCCAGCGAGCAATAGTCTGCTTTGAAGCAGGAGCACCCAGCTTGTTGGGTGCATGCAGGATAAACAGCGAGTCAGTTTTCCTGACTCTAGCCATCCTGGAAACATAGATTTTCAGGGCCCGGACTACGTCCAGCAACTTGGAATCCTCCAAGTCCCGAGTAGCCGCAGGCACCACAATAGGTTGGTTCAAATCAAAACGCTGATACCACCTTTGGGAGAAATTGGGGACGAGTCCTCAATTCTGCCCTGTCCATATGGAAAATCAGATATGGGCTTTTACAGGACAAAGCCGCCAATTCTGACACACGCCTAGCTGAGGCCAAGGCCAACAGCATGACTACCTTCCACGTGAGATACTTCAACTCCACGGTCTGAAGTGGCTCAAACCAATGTGATTTTAGGAAATCCAACACAACGTTGAGATCCCAAGGTGCCACTGGAGGCACAAAAGGGGGCTGAATATGCAGCACTCCCTTAACAAACGTCTGAACTTCAGGCAGTGAAGCTAGTTCTTTTTGAAAGAAAATAGACAGGGCCGAAATCTGGACTTTAATGGATCCCAATTTTAGGCCCATAGTCACTCCTGACTGTAGGAAGTGCAGAAATCGACCCAGCTGAAATTCCTCTGTTGGGGCCTTCCTGGCCAGACCAAGCAACATATTTTCGCCATATGCGGTAATAATGTTTTGCTGTCACATCCTTCCTAGCTTTAATCAGCGTAGGAATGACTTCATCTGGAATGCCCTTTTCCATTAGGATCCGGCGTTCAACCGCCATGCCGTCAAACGCAGCCGCGGTAAGTCTTGGAACAGACAGGGCCCCTGCTGTAGCAGGTCCTGTCGGAGCGGCAGAGGCCAAGGGTCCTCTGAGATCATTTCTTGTAGTTCCGGGTACCAAGTTCTTCTTGGCCAATCCGGAACGATGAGTATAGTTCTTACTCCTCTCTTTCTTATTATCCTCAGTACCTTTGGTATGAGAGGAAGAGGAGGGAACACATAAACCGACTGGTACACCCACGGTGTCACTAGAGCGTCCACAGCTATCGCCTGAGGGTCCCTTGACCTGGCGCAATATCTTTTTAGCTTTTTGTTGAGGCGGGACGCCATCATGTCCACTTGTGGCCTTTCCCAACGATTTACAATCAGCTTGAAGACTTCTGGATGAAGTCCCCACTCTCCCGGGTGGAGGTCGTGCCTGCTGAGGAAGTCTGCTTCCCAGTTGTCCACTCCCGGAATGAACACCGCTGACAGTGCTAGCACGTGATTCTCCGCCCATCGAAGAATCCTTGTGGCTTCTGCCATTGCCATCCTGCTTCTTGTGCCGCCCTGTCGGTTTACATGGGCGACCGCCGTGATGTTGTCTGACTGAATCAGCACCGGTTGGTTTTGAAGCAGGGGTTCTGCTTGACTCAGGGCATTGTAAATGGCCCTTAGTTCCAGAATATTTATGTGTAGGGAAGTCTCCTGACTCGACCACTGTCCTTGGAAGTTTCTTCCCTGAGTGACTGCCCCCCAACCTCGGAGGCTTGCATCCGTGGTCACCAGGACCCAGTCCTGAATGCCGAATCTGCGGCCCTCGAGAAGATGAGCACTCTGCAGCCACCACAGCAGAGACACCCTGGCCCTCGGGGACAGGGTGATCAACCGATGCATCTGAAGATGCGATCCGGACCACTTGTCTAACAGATCCCACTGAAAGATCCTTGCATGGAACCTGCCGAAGGGAATTGCTTCGTAAGAAGCTACCATCTTTCCCAGGACTCGCGTGCAGTGATGCACCGACACCTGTTTTGGTTTCAGGAGGTCCCTGACCAGAGATGACAATTCCTGGGCCTTCTCCTCCGGGAGAAACACCTTCTTCTGTTCTGTGTCCAGAATCATGCCCAAGAACATCAGACGCGTCGTAGGAATCAGCTGCGACTTTGGGATATTCAGAATCCAGCCGTGCTGTTGTAGCACTTCCCGAGATAGTGCTACTCCGACTAACAACTGCTCCTTGGACCTTGCCTTTATAAGGAGATCGTCCAAGTACGGGATAATTATAACTCCCTTCTTTCGAAGGAGTATCATCATTTCGGCCATTACCTTGGTAAATACCCTCGGTACCGTGGACAGACCAAACGGCAACGTCTGGAATTGGTAATGACAGTCCTGTACCACAAACCTGAGGTACTCCTGGTGAGGTGGGTAAATGGGGACATGTAGGTAAGCATCCTTGATGTCCAGTGACACCATAAAATCCCCCTCTTCCAGGCTTGCAATAACCACCCTGAGCGATTCCATTTTGAACTTGAACTTCCTTATATAAGTGTTCAAGGATTTCAAATTTAGAATGGGTCTCACCGAACCATCTGGTTTCGGTACCACAAACATTGTGGAATAGTAACCCCGTCCCTGTTGAAGGAGGGAAACTTTGATTATCACCTGCTGAAGGTACAGCTTGTGAATTGCCGCCAGTACTACCTCCCTTTCCTTGGGAGTAGCTGGCAAGGCTGATTTGAGGTAACGGCGAGGGGGAGACGCCTCGAACTCCAGCTTGTATCCCTGAGATACCACTTGTAGAACCCAGAGATCCACCTGTGAGCGAACCCACTGGTCGCTGAAGTTCCGGAGACGCGCCCCCACCGCACCTGGCTACACCTGTGGAGCCCCAGCATCATGCGGTGGACTTAGTGGAAGCAGGGGAGGATTTTTTTCCTGGGAACTGGCTGTCTGGTGCAGCTTTTTCCCTCTACCCCTTCCTCTGGGCAGAAAGGACGCGCCTCTGACCCGCTTGCCTTTCTGAGGCCGAAAGGACTGTACTTGATAATACGGTGCTTTCTTAGGGTGTGAGGGAACCGGAGGTAAAAAAGTCGACTTCCCAGCTGTTGCTGTGGATACGAGGTCCGAGAGACCGTCCCCAAACAATTCCTCACCCTTATAAGGCAAAACCTCCATGTGCCTTTTAGAATCAGCATCACCTGTCCACTGCCGAGTCCATAATACTCTCCTGGCAGAAATGGACATTGCATTAATTCTAGATGCCAGCCGGCAAATGTCCCTCTGTGCATCCCTCATATATAAGACGACGTCTTTAATATGCTCTATGGTTAGCAATATAGTATCCCTGTCAAGGGAATCAATGTTATCTGACAGGGTATCAGACCAAGCAGCTGCAGCACTACACATCCATGCTGAAGCAATTGCAGGTCTCAGTATAGTACCTGAGTGTGTCCACCTTAGGGGATGTCTCCCAAGGTAACCTGTCCGTTGGCGGGAAAGGGTACGCCATCAGTAACCTCTTAGAAATCACTAATTTCTTATCTGGGGAACACCACGCTTCTTCACACAATTCATTTAACTCATCAGATGGGGGAAAAGTCACTGGTTGCTTTTTCTCCCCAAACATAATACCCTTTTTAGTGGTAACCGGGTTAATGTCAGAAATGTGCAACACATTTTTCATTGCCGTAATCATGCATCGGATGGCCCTTGTGGACTGTACATTTGTCTCATCCTCGTCTACACTGGAGTCAGACTCCGTGTCGACATCTGTGTCTGCCATCTGAGGTAGCGGGCGTTTTTGAGCCCCTGATGGCCTCTGAGACGCCTGGGCAGGCGCGGGCTGAGATGCCGGCTGTCCCAAAGCTGTTACGTCATCGAACCTTTTATGCAAGGAGTTGACACTGTCGGTTAATACCTTCCACATATCCATCCACTCTGGTGTCGGCCCCGCAAGGGGCGACATCACACTTATCGGCTCCTGCTCCGCCTCCACGTAAGCGTCCTCATCAAACATGTCGACACAGCCGTACCGACACACCGCACACACACAGGGAATGCTCTGACTGAGGACAGGACCCCACCCCACAAAGTCCTTTGGGGAGACAGAGAGAGAGTATGCCAGCACACACCAGAGCGCTATATAACAGAGGGATTTACACTAACACAAAGTGAATTTTCCCCCAATAGCTGCTTATATCACCTTTTGCGCCTAAATTTATGTGCCCCCCCCTCTCTTTTTTACCCTTCTTGTAGTGTATACTGCAGGGGAGAGCCTGGAGAGCGTCCTTCCAGCGGAGCTGTGAAGAGAAAATGGCGCCGGTGTGCTGAGGGAGATAGCCCCGCCCCCTCCGCTGCGGGATTCTCCCGCTTTTTTAATAATGTTAATGGCGGGGGATTAGGCACATATACAGTTTATAACTGTATTATGTGCACATTTGCCAAAAGGTATACTTATTGCAGCCCAGGGCGCCCCCCCCCCCCCCCCCCAGCGCCCTGCACCCACCAGTGACCGGAGCGTGTGGTGTGCTGTGGGAGCAATGGCGCACAGCTGCAGTGCTGTGCGCTACCTTATTGAAGACCGGAGTCTTCAGCCGCCGATTTTCTCCTGGTTCTTCCGTCTTCTGGCTCTGCAAGGGGGACGGCGGCGCGGCTCCGGGAACGGACGATCGAGGTCGGGCCCTGTGTTCGATCCCTCTGGAGCTTAGAAGCACAAGCTAGCTGCAAGCAGGTAGGTTTGCTTCTCTCCCCTCAGTCCCTCGTAGCAGTGAGTCTGTTGCCAGCAGATCTCACTGAAAATAAAAAACCTAACAAATACTTTCTTTTCTAGTAAGCTCAGGAGAGCCCACTAGGTGCATCCAGCTCTGGCCGGGCACAGATTCTAACTGAGGTCTGGAGGAGGGGCATAGAGGGAGGAGCCAGTGCACACCAGATATAGTACCTAATATTTCTTTTAAGAGTGCCCAGTCTCCTGCGGAGCCAGTCTATTCCCCATGGTCCTTACGGAGTACCCAGCATCCACTAGGACGTCAGAGAAATTTAAAAGTTTAAAAAACAAAAACATAAAACACAACAACAGGATTACTTTTCATGTGGTGAGGATGATCAGCTGTCTAGCAGAAGGCTGGGAAATCTAGGAATAAAATAACCATATCTGCTAGCAGGGGCGTAGCCAGAACTTCATGGACCCCATAGAAACATTTTGGGTGCTTCTGGAGAGATACTTCTATCCAGCAGTTGTTCACTGTATGCCCCATAATAGTGGCCTAGTTTATTTACTGAACTATAGTAGTGCCTTAATTAATGTTATCCCCCATAGTACTACCTTTGTTTATTTTATATACCATAGTAGGTCACATTGTAGGGCTGCCAGTACACATTATGCAATACAGTACTACTAATTCACATTACCACATACAGTGTCCCCAGTTCATATTATGCCACACTTTATATTGCGCCAATTACAGTGCCCCAGTTCATATTACCGTATGTAACATTATACATATTACTGTATGTAACATTATAATGCACTCCAGTTCATTTTATACCACAGTACAATGAGCAGGCCTTGGGGTGTAACTAAATATATCGTAGGCCAAAAGGCAAAAGTTTGTAAGGGCCCCTAAGTAGCACCCAAAGGTGGGAAATGTATACAACACATGTAACTTTGACAGGGAAGGTGGCCCCTCTCAGGTCTGGGCCCCATAGCAGCTGCACTGCCTGCACCAATGGTAGCTATGCCCTTGTCTGCTAGGTTAGCTCAACTCCACCCACTGGCAGACAGGGGCAATTTACATATAACAAAATCTAGAGAAGTGATACATCTAAGGACAGAATACCTGAGCAGATAAATCAAAACTGAACACAAAGGTAGGACATACCAGGTGCATAGATCAATGAGCGCAGTAGGTTCTCTTATAGCGTCAGTCTAGGAACATTTCTAGAGAAAGTTCCTAGAAATCAACTCAAGCAACGATTTTCACCAGGTAACCTTAAGAATGTTTCCAAGGTTAAACCCTTGGACAATATGATACCTGTCCAGCAGAAACCGATTACCATGATTATAAAACCCCTAATCCTAAAAGTACGCCATGTGAAGTCTGAATGCCGCTAGACTACAGAGTGTATGCGCCTGCATAACAGTCATATGGACAATCATGATATGGACTGACCAGGACTAGGTACCTTTTAAGAGCATCCGACTAGATCAGGAGAACATGATGCCACTTAGCAAGGCCTCATAGCACCCAAGTCTGATGAAGATGAAGGAGGACATTCAATCGGACTCGAAAATGTTGTGTGCAAAAAATAAGGGGGGTCTCAGGATTTTTTTATTTTATTTGGGGGGGGGGGGGGGGGGTTATACAATTAACTTCCTGCGCCCATGAAATTTACAATTTTTGAGCAAGAACACACAGAATAACGGACCTATGTGTTTTCGTAGCCGCATGTTGGAAATAAAAACTGTATGGTTATCAGGGATTTTTGTTACACCTGCAAGAGGCCGGCAAAACATAATTCCTAATCAGTGCCGCTGCAGGGATAATTGGATAGCTACAGTAAATAACTGCAGCTAATTGAATATCCCCCTAAGGTTTATTAATGTTAGTAAAGTTTGGGATACTATAGCTTCCTACATCAGAATTAAGAAACAAATACTTGTTGTTAGAGCACCTACCACCTTACTGGCCATCACAGGGATATTAGCAAAGCAGGATCCCGAGGCTTAGAGGAGGCACATGAAAAGCCAACTGAATAAATACTGTTAGGCCCCATATGTAACCTTTGGCAAGAATCCATAGGAAAACGGAAACATTTTAAGAAACAGAGAACCAGCCATAACCTCAAATCCTCTCTTTAGGCCAGGGATGGGGAACCTTTGGCCCTCCAGCTGTTGTTGAACTACACATACCAGCATGCCCTGCTACAGTTTTGCTATTCGGCCAATTCTAAAACTGTTGCAGGGCATGCTGGGATGTGTAGTTCAACAACAGCTGGAGGGTGATGAGAAGAACATGCACCAAGTGGACTAGAAAACACCCCCACCCCAAAATGGGTAACAATTGTGCCAAACACTACCTATACTGCCTTCACAAAAACATACACCAGCATTTCTGGAATTGTCGAATAACAGTTCAGGGCAGAGAAACCCAAAACAGAGGGGAGTCTGAAACAAGTGCAGGCAGCTAAATGTGATTGAAGGACACATCGCAGCCCATATTGCTTGAAGCCCCATCAAAGTTAATCGAATCAGCTCAGAATATATGTTAAAAGTTTGGAGATTAAATGCGAAATGAAATTATTTCCTGCATTCCAGAAGTGCACACTACAGGGATGATCAGTACTGAACAGTCACCTTTTCTCGGAGCGCATATTGCGTGTCATTCCACACTGCTCATGCTCCGGAACAGTGTGTACACAGCACGGGCAATATACGGTGGGACACACTACAGTTATAATGGGGGGGGGATTGCTGACGCAGGTGCGGGCTATGCAGAGCTGGGCATAAGCTAAAATATGTCTGTCTGGAGGTGTATCTTTTGCTCCTAATACAAGACTGTGCCGGTATGCATGGATGGTGATAAGGATGATGGCCTTCATCTGGGGACCAAATGGATATTTCAATGGTCCGTTGGTCTAGATTAGATAATGAAAGCTACTATTTGAGTTGTAGCACTGTTTGGTCTGGTTGCAAACCTAAAACGCACTATAAGGGGCCCCATACACTAGAGTGATATTGCCCGATTTCATCAGATTTCCGGCATTCGGCCCGATATATCGGATGAAATCGGGCATTTTCGAGGTGTTTCCGTTTCGAAGCGCGTTCCCGTGAGCATCGGATCGGATCCTCCAGACTGAATGTGCTGCACATTCAATCAGGACCGACCTGGGGGCATGGCTGGGATCGCCCAAGATGCATCGTATGTAAAAGGACAGCATCCGATGTATCTTGGGCGATCCTGCCCTCCGGGAGGCTGCCGGGGTGATCGCCTGCGACATGTGGTCGCATAAGTGTATGGGGCCCTTAAGAGAAATAATATCCACGATGCTAAGTAATACTAAAGAAGGACACACTAATTACACCAAGTGTGCCTGACAGTGATCTGTTACCTCTTTAAGGAAGGGAGAGTCCACCCCCAGGTACTTTGACACAACGTAAAGACAGAAGAGGTGACGATCGATTCCAGACCCGATCATGGCCAGACGGTACATTTGCTGGTGTTTCTCTGCTGCAGCTTTGAATAATTTAAGTCTAGTTTCGTTCTGTAGGAAAAATAAAAAAGGCACAAGCACAAAACATTTAGGCTTTGAATCTGGCTCACACAGCAAATGGGGCACATGACTGACCGCAATGACCACAACATCATCTTACTACAGCAGTGTGACAAATGTAAACTTAGTTTTGATATCATTAAATGGATACAGATAGTATAAGTATAATTCAGCAGCCTCCTTTATATAAATATGGAATGGCAAATGTCATATCCAATTTTCTGTTTATTATTTTTTTTTTTTTTTTTTTGACAAGAGTATTACCAACGCTCTGTATAACATTTAGGCAGGATTACCAAAGCCTAGAAGCTATTAGAAAATCCATTGTTATTTTAAAAGGGGATCGGTATGAAATACCTACAATCAAAATCCCGACAGCAATTGACCGACGGTCAAAATCCCGACATGGACAAAATCCCGACATTTAAAGTACAGACCAGGTCAAAATACCGACATTTAAAATGTTGACAGGTCAAAAAGCCGACACAAGTTTTTCATTGTTTTTGGGTGTGTATGTCAACATAGGTCAACATGGACACGATATAAGTGTACCGCTGCGCTCGATATGCTTCAGGCACGGTGCCTCGCTGTGCTCGGCACACTATTATATTCCCCCTCCAGGTCCACTGGGATGGTAAAGTAAGAACAAGTCGGTTTCAATGAAAAACTCACGTCGACTTTTTGACCTGTCGACATTATAAATGTCGGGATTTTGACTGTCGGTCATCTGCGGTCTGTATTTTGACCGTCGGGATTTTGGTTGTCGGTGAATTGACTGCATCCCTTTAAAAGTATCGGTTTGTACAAGTGTTGCCGAATACATGACTTTCTGCTACTTCCTGTGCTTTCGTCATGACTGTTACAAAGAAGAATCTGGGGATAGCAGACTCCTTATTGTCAGACAAACTTCTCAATGGCAAGATAGAACGCAGTGGAGTGTAACAGACCCCTGGTATTCCTCAGTGACTCACTGCTCTGAGGTCATGGGTTCGATTCCCACCATGGTCCTACAGTTTGAAGTATGCATATTCTCCCTGTGCCGGTTTTAGTTTCCTCCCACTTTCCAAAATAATCGTTATCGTAGACTTACCGTTGAGAACGCTATTTCTCCTAAGTCCACAGGATAACACTGAGGTAGCGACAGAGGATTGGCACCAAACGATCAAAGCTTTCGGCCTCCCTGCATGCAACGGGCCTGTCCCTATATCCCGCCTCCTGGCTCAGGCAAATCAGTTGTTTTTCCAAAGCTCAAGGCAGGAGCATCATAGAGAGCCCTAATCAGGCAAGAAGAACACACATGCACACCCTTCCGTACAAGAAGGAAGAGGTTAGTGAGAGAAAGGTGCGTCAGGGTAGGATCCCTGTGGACTTAGGAGAAATAGCGTTATCAACGGGAAGTCTACCATAACAATTATTTCTCTGGCAGGGTACACAGGTTATCCACAGGATAACATTGGGATGTCCCAAAACAATTTAGTGGTGGGGATGCTCCTGATTGGACAGGAGAATCATGCGCCCGAATTCAGTGTCCTGAGAGGCAAAGGTATCAAAGGCATAATGTCTAATGATTGTGTTATAGGAAAACCATTTGGCTGCCTTACATATCTGTTCTGCTGAAGCACCACGTTGTGCTGCCCATGATGGACCTACCTTACGAGTAGAGTGAGCAGAGACATTAGTCGGAACAGGGAGATCAGCTTGAGAATATGCTTCAGAAATAGTCATCCGAAGCCACCTCGCCAGTGTCTGCTTATCAGCAGGCCATCCTCTCTTGTGAAATCCGTAGAGAACAAAGTATCTGTTTTTCTGATGGCACTGGTACAATCCACATAGATCCTTACGGCATGGACTACGTCCAACGATGCATCTCCCGCAGAAAGGTCCGGCCCCTGGAAAACCGGGCCTACAATTTCTTCATTAAGGTGGAATTTAGACAACACCTTCGGAAGATACAGTTCCTTCTGGATAAAAAAATAAATAAAATAATCAGAAAAGGAGGGCGACATAAAGCCCCTAAATCTGAAACTCTTCTAGCTGACGCAATAGCCAGTAGAAAGAGAACTTTAGCTGTCAACGATTTAAGATCCACTTGTTTTAGTGGTTCAAATGGGGCAACTTGAAGGACCTTTAGGACTAAACTTAAGTCCCAAGGAACTGTAGGAGGAACAAAAGGAGGTTGAATGTGCAGCATTCCCTGGAAAAAAGTGCGAACATCCTGTAGGTTAGCAATTCTCTTTTGGAACCATACAGTCAATGCTGACACTTGCACTCTCAAGGAAGTCACCCGTAGACCTTTGTCCATTCCTGCCTGAAGGAATGCTAAGACTCTGGAAACTCTGAACACCCTATGGTCAAATTTACGGTCACTTGACCATTGAATATTCGGTGATAAATGCAAGCTGAGGAAGGTTTCCTTGCTCTGAACATTGTTTGAATTACCTGTTGTGAGAGTCCTTTTGCTTTCAGGATGGAAGTCTCAAGAGCTGATACTTGCTCTCTCAAGGAAGCCACCTTCAAACCTTTATCCATTCCTGCCTGAAGGAATGCTAAGATTATGGAAACTCTGAAAGACCAAGGGTCCATTTTCCATTCACTGCACCAATAAATATAGGCTTGCCATATTCGGTGATAAATGCAAGCTGAGGAAGGTTTCCTTGCTCTGAGCATTGTTTGAATTACCTGTTGTGAAAATCCTCTTGACTTTAGGATAGAGGTCTCAAGAGCCACGCCGTCAAAGACAGTCAATCCAGGTACTTGTGATTGAGTAGGAATGGAGTATCCATCGATATCCTCTGCATATCTGTCTACCAATGTCTTCTGGGCCTAGCCGGAGCTATTAGTATCACGGCGTACTTTCCTTGTTTTACCTTTCGCATTCCCTGGGTAACAGGGCTATTGGTGGAAACACATAGGCCAGACGAAAGTCCCATCTCACTGACAGGGCATCCACAAAGATCGCTTTGGGATCCTTTGTTCTTGATCCGTATGCGGGAACTTTGTTGTTCTGGCGTGTCGCCATGAGATCTCTCTCTGGTAACCCCCATTTGTCTACCAGAATTCGGAAGACCTCTGGGTGTAAAGCCCATTCGTTTGCATGATTGGCTTGTCGACTGAGAAAATCCGCCTCCCAGTTTAGGACTCTTGGAATGAACACTGCGGACAAGGCTGGAAGATGAAGTTCTGCCCACTTAAGTGTGTGACTTACCTCCTTCATTGCGTTTTGGCTGAGAGTTCCTGCCTGATGGTTGAGGTATGCTACTGCCATCGCATTGTCCGAGCGGATTTGGACTGGTTTACCCTGAAGAATGTCCTTTGCCTGAATAAGTGCCATATATATGGCCCGAAGTTCCAACATAATTGGCAGGCAACTTTCTTCCTCGGTCCACTGCCCCTGGAAGCAACTCCTTCCTGACACCGCTCCCCAGCCCTGAAAACTGGCATCCATTGTAAGAATTTCCCAATCTGATATCCAAAAGGGTCTCCCTTTGTCCAGATGGGATGTCTGTAGCCACCAGGCTAATGACCTCCTTACTTCCAGAGGAAGGAACATAGTCTGCGTTTTTACTGTGTGATGAAAACCATTCCATTTGGAAAGGATCAGATGTTGCAGAGGCCTCGAATGGAACTGAGCATACTCCACCATGTCGAATGCCGACACAATCAACCCCATCACACGGATTGCGGAGTGAATGGATGCCCTTTGACTGTGTAGCAGCTCCTCAATCCAGACTGAATCCTCTATTTTTTTTCAGAGGTAGAATTACTCTCTGAAGACCTGAATCCAGCACAGCCCCCAAATGAGTCATCCGTTGTGATGAAACCAAGAACGACTTTGCCCAATTCATGAGCCAACCGTGTATCTGTAAACAAGCTATTGTCTGTTGCAGATAACACTGAAGCAATTCCTGAGACTGTGCCAGGATTAATAAGTCGTCGAGGTATGGAAAAATCTTTATACCCTGCTGACGGAGATCAGATGCCATCACCATCATAATTTTGGTGAATACTCTGGGAGTTGCTTTCTTCCTCGGTCCACTGCCCCTGGAACCAACTCTTTCCTGACAACGTTCCCCAGCCCTGAAGACTGGCATCCGTTGTCAGCTTATGGCTGCTAAAAACTAGAGATGAGCGGGTTCGGATTTACTCGGTTCTTAACGCCAAGTTCTTTTTTTCTTATTGGCTAACCAAAACACGTGACGTCTATGAGCCAATAAGGAGATTCGGGTAAATCAGAGTAAAACCCGCTCATCTCTACTAAAAACCAGCAGCCCATTGACCATGGTCTGGCTCCTGACGCACCTAACAAAATACGGAGTTGCCTGAGCCAGGAGGCGGGGATATAGGGACGGGCCCGTTGCATGCTGGGAAGCCGAAAGCTTTGATCGTTTAGTGCCAATCCGCTGTCGCTGCCTTATATCCCAATGTTATCCTGTAGAAAACCTGTGGACCCTGCCGGAGAAAATACAGATTTGTCCTCGTACATCTTTGCTCTGTGCGCTATGAGCCGTGTTACACAATGCGTGAGTGCCATGTGGCTTGGTAGCGCCAAGTGTCTTTTTTTGCATTTTTTCCCCACAAAAATATGTCTTAGATGCAATGTAATGCAATAGGATGCACAAACAGCTTCTGCTAATTAAAACAATATGCAGCATGCCTATATTCGGTGTGTGACTGCAACTGTATTTGCATACAAAATGCTATGCTACAGTGTTTTCCTGGAAAATACTGTAACGTCATTTCGGATGCAGATACAGCCACATCAGGTTCAGTATGATTAAACGTCTGATGGGATGCCAGCGGTCACAATACCGATGCCGGAATCCCAATAGGGGCAGGGTAAGTATGTTCCCCCCCTCCCCTCCCTTCTCACAGCCTAACCCTAACCTCCCACCAGGTGGTGTGCCTAACCCTAACCCCCAATCCCCTCAGCCTAACCCCTATTCCCCCCTCCCCGAGTGGCACCTAAACCTAACTGCACCCCCCCCCCCCTTCCTGGGTGGCAACTAAACCTAACTGCCTCCCTCCCCCCCCCCCACACACACACACACACACTAAACCTAACCTGCCCGCTATACTTACGGCTGTCGGGATTCCGACGTCGCTCTCCTGACCTTGTCGGGATTCCACAGCTGTCAATTTGATGGGTGTCGGGATTCCGGCGTCGGTATGCAGACTGACGGAATCCCGACAGCCAGCATCTTAACCACATCCCCTGCCATCAAATTCTATTTTTCTATGTATCTTCTCTATATTGCTTCAGTATCCCGCATCCTATAGCTAATAGCTTATTATGTAAGGGGGCACCTAGTGGCAAAGGCTAATCCTCCTTGTAAGGGATGTAACAGACCCCCGGTATTCATCAGAGACCCCTAACGAGGAGGACACATGCAAACACAAGCCAGTGGAACTACAGAAAGTTGGGAAAATGCTAGAGACTGGAGACGAAGAGAAGTAACCGAGGTACACGGAAGTGACCTCCCCTCCCCCCTCCATTGCTAAAGATAGAGCATGACCATTAGCTGTATGAGGAACCATGGGCCTAATTCAGACCTGATATCTACGATCAGTCTTCAAACATGCCCAGCACAGGGCTAGTCCGCACCGCATGACTGACAGGTCCCACCCCACCCGCACAAGTACGATGCTTTTGTACCTGAGGAGTAGCTCCCAGCCAGCGCAGCTCCTGCGCACTGGCAGGGAGCTACTCGTCGCTGCCCGGGTCGCAGCGGCAGAGTGTGACGTTACGCAGCCGCCGCAGCCCCCCCAACGGTCCGCGCCCCCTAAACGGTGGCCAAACGCTGCCGGCCCGCCCCCTCCCGCCCAGCGACCGCCTCTGCCTGTCAATCAGACAGAGGCGATCAAAGGGCTAAGGCAGCCGTCGGCTGTCTGGCATGTGCCGGCGCGCTTCGGCGTCAGCGCAGTCCAGACCTGATCGCTCCTGTACGAAAACGCATAGCACCTATCAGGTCTGAATTAGCCCCCATGTGCGATAGCTTCACTTCAACAGATAGAATGTTCAGAAGAAAGCAAGACAGAAATAGGAATGTAATTAGGAACAGTTGCAGGGAGGGAGGGAGGGGGGGGGGCATATAACAGCCAATAAATCAAGGTAATCTGAAGTTAAAAAGCCCCATGAAATACTCACATTTTGCTTGGGATCAGTCATGGCCAGAACAAAGTCACTGGATTCAACAGTACAGGAGCGGACAGTCTCAGTCCTGCCTTCTCTGAACAGTCTGGTCATGGAAGCCTCGTAGGTCAGACAAAACTTGCCCTTGTCCTGAGGTGCAATAAATGGAGATTAGGAGTTCAGCCTATATGATTACTACCTCTACAGTGTGCAGGTGACATTGTAACACTTTACCCAAAGGTACTTCCAGCATCTAAGCGCTTACCTGGTAGTGTGCCAGCTGAAGAGCCAACTGCACAAAGGCATCGGGGCTTGTCCTTGTTTTTTTGATGAGCCCTTTGCCAAAAGCATCAAAAGGGAATGAATGAAAGTCAACATCATCTGCAAGAGTTTTGGCAACAGTCAAGGAATTCTCAATCACGTTTTGGCACTGGAACGAGGAATCATGAGGGAAACGGTGAGTAACATTAATATAACAGTTACAGTAAATACAAGAAGGACGCTGCCATATTAATATCTATACAAGACAGCACTGGAGGTATAAGATACTGGAACCAAGGGGGATGGAAATGCATGCAACACAATCTACACTTTGTTCTTTACTTAAATATTTAACATTGAAATTAGGATGATGTGGGTGGAGCAAAGATATACCCTTCATCTATATCTCGGATTTTAGATTGCATGCACTCTAAGAAAAATACGACTCAAAGAGGGAGATGTATTAAGCCTTGAAAAGTGATAAAGTGGAGAGTGATAAAATGCCAATCAATCAGCTCCTAACTGCCATGTTACAGGCTATGAGCCTAATTCAGACCTGATTGCAGCAGCAAATTTGTTCTCTAATGGGCAAAACCATGTGCACTGCAGGTGGGGCCTATGTAACATGTGTAAAGAGAGTTAGATTTGGGTGGGGTGTGTTCAAACTGAAATCTAAATTGCAGTATAAAAATAAAGCAGCCAATATTTACCCTGCACAGAAATAAAATAACCCACCCAAATCTAACTCTCTCTGCACATGTTTTATCTGCCCCTCCCCCCTCCCCCTGCACTGCACATGGTTTTGCCCATTAGAGTCCAAATTTGCTGATGCGATCAGGTCTGAATTAGGTCCAATGTTTTGTAAAACGTCAGTTTTAAGCTGGTTGGTTGGTAGTTTATTTCTCTCCACTTTTCAAGGCTAAGTACATTTGGCCCAAAACGCGGTTGCAAAAACGCAAGTGCCCATTGTAATTTTATGCCTATATTTACATTTTACACACAACTCAGTCAGGCCCATGATATGTGTATAGAAAACCGCACGCCTTACCTCTTCTGGGATATCCCACTGCAGTCTGCTTGGAGAGATGATGCTAGGGTGGATATCTCCTAAACAATGTCCATCCTCTGAGTACCTCAGGTCAAACTTATCAGTCGCCATGACATACTGTACAGATGAAAAAACAAAATGGTTTGTAAAAAAAAAAACCCATAAAACAAATAACTGCTAATATCAATGTCATAAATATCGGTTACACGTGTCACAATAAGAAAAAAAATGTATTACAATAGATAAAAACCGGTAGTAAACCAGTTAAACAATAGCAAACCAGCAAGGCTAGGAGAGCAATTTACTTGGAAACCGATGAATGAAATGAGTTTGTCTTTGAAATCTCTTCTCATGATTTCATTTTATTTACTAAAACATTTCAACGGTGTGCAACAATGAAAATGCCACATTTAATCACTTTTGTAACTGCAGGGCTTCCATCCAAATGTTATCCAAGGAACATACTGCTAGGCCAGTAACAAGGAGCAAGTTGCTCAGGTAGAAATCTTTGGGGTCTATTTACTAAGCCTTGGATGGAGATAAAAGTCCAGCTCCTGTCATTTTTCAAACACAGCCTGTGACATGGCATTTAGGAGCTGATTGGCTGGTACTTTATCTCCGTGCACTAAGGGGTATATTCAATTAGGGCCGAAAGCTGCAGTCTGTCGTAAAAGACGTAAGTTTTCAACTTTTTAAGGTCGAATCGTGATTCGACCTATTCAATTCCTGCTGTTTTTATTGGACAAGTCGGGGAATTCGACAAGTCGAATAGTACGTGAATCGGCGGTATAGCTGCCGATTCACGTACTTTTGAGGGAAACGGGGCCAAATTCGACAGGATTTGGCCCCGTTTCCGACCATCTCAGTCCGACATAATAAAATGTCGGACTGAAATGAGGGACCTTAGAGGAGGAGAGGTGGGAGGGAGCCATGGGGAGAGCCGCGGGCAGACAGGGGAGAGCAGTGCTACAGCACAGCGCTGCAGGAGGATGCGTCACAGCCGCGCCGCTCACGGCAGCGTCCACCCGGCTCCAGCAAGTGAGGTCACACTTGCTGGAGCTGGGTGGACACTGCCGTGAGGTCTGGCGGCTGTGAGACATCCTTCTGCAGCGCTGCTGTAGCGCTGCTCTCCTCCGTCTGCCCGCGGCTCTCCCCGCTGGTCTCCCGCCTCTCCTCCGCTCACAGGTCTCATCTCAATTCGACTTTTTTTTTTTTTTAAGTCGAATTGAGATGGGATTGAATAGTGGTTGTCGGATCCATTCCGACAAACGCATGTCGGAATGGATCCGACCCTAATTGAATATACCCCTTAGGGCTTAGTAAATAGACCTCTTTGTTCCTAGTACAGCTTCTAAACAAGACCCAGTCATTACAGCTGCCACTGTAACCTATGCTGACCAGACAATTATAGGCTCTAGATTACAATGAAGACATATACATCAAGAGGAGTGACTATGAGTTGGGGGGGGGAAATGGGACTTTTAGTGTAGTCAACGTGCATATAAGGTAATTTTAACAAGTATGTTTGTTGTATGTCCCCGCATCCAGTGACCTCCGCATTGTTTCTAAACGGCCTATTTGTAAGTAGCACAATATATATTCCATTACTACATACCGGCACTGTGAAATACATCGACTTTATTTTAATAAGCAATTCATTAGAACAACTTACCTCCCACAGATGACCAAGGATCGGAGCATCAGCCCAAGAATGCTCACAGTTCATTCCCATCTTCCCGTTCTTGAAAACAATGAAGCTTATAGTTTTATCGAACCACCTAGAACAGATTACCACAATCGTATATACCCCATAAACGATAGAAACATAAATATTAGTTTGACAGCAGAAAATACAAACCTACCGGTCCTCCTAATCGGCCACCCTTTAATTTGATTTTGTGCAATGTTTTTATTATTATTATTTTTAATATTACCATGTCGACATCTTTCAAGTTAGATTATCAATAAGCAATTAATGAAGTTAATACAAATGAACAAAGTGGCCTGGCCACGAATGGCTTTATGAAACACAAAAATACCCATCAGCACACGTATCACCTAGAAAGTAGCCAATTACCTGTCGTAGCATTTTCCATGCAAG
The DNA here is from genome assembly GCF_028390025.1 of Pseudophryne corroboree. Classification (NCBI taxonomy): domain Eukaryota; kingdom Metazoa; phylum Chordata; class Amphibia; order Anura; family Myobatrachidae; genus Pseudophryne; species Pseudophryne corroboree. The sequence goes on along the minus strand of NC_086454.1, from coordinate 64,977,035 downwards.
AGGGACTTGGCGTATTTGTCGAGAGACGTTACTGGGTCTTCCTTGTTGTATCCTTGCTCAGTCTCATCTAGTGTTACAAAGAAAGCAGCTTTCTCCACGGCATCCAGGCTCTGCTTGTTCTTTCCGTTTCCAAAGTAAGTTCTGCGAGCATTGGCCCACGGCACCCTGCATTACACACAACATTATATGGGTTTTAGTCACTGGGAAAAAAAAAAAAGCTTCAGTAATATTCCCACTGATTAAAACAAAGGCACAAACACTTTGTGATTCCTCATCCAAAAGCTATTCACACGGGTGTGAATCATTAGATCGACAGTGTCTAGGTCAACAATGTTTAGGTCGACCACTATAGGTCGACAGGTCAAAAAGGTCGACATGAGTTTTTTTTTTGGGTGTCGTTTTTTCTTCGTAGAGTGACCGGGAACCCCAATTAGTGCACCGCTTCGCTCGGCACAGATTACCGTTCCAATCGTAGTCCACGTGGATCGTTAAGTATGAAAAAGTAAAAAAATAGAAAGAAAAGAAAAAGGTGAAAAACTCATGTCGACCTTTTGGCCTGTCGGCCTAGAAACCCTGTCAACCTAGTGACTGTCGACCTATAGTGGTCGACCTAGACAGTGTCGACCTAGACAGTGTCGATCTTCAGACCGGATCCCATTCATACATCTGTAAAACACATTTTTTAACCCGTGTTGCTACTTGCTAGTGCCATGTATAAAACAGTTTACTTTATAGCCTCTAGGTGTCACTATTTCCTCTGGTGTACACGGAATGATGTAGCCACCTGCCAAATGTTTTCTAGACAGCCAGTTGCAGATTTGAATACTATTTTAAATTAAGTAGATAGCAAAGTTCTGCTTTTACACAATATCATTAGTCTCATGTAAAAGATGCCAGGCTTAGAAAAACCCCAAAACAGAAACAAAATATCATAGCATAGTATAGCGCAGAACACTTAAATATAATGAACTGCTTTGCGATTCTCGCTTCCTGTTATAAGTGTGACTACGACTGCTTTGAAGAATGATCCATTATAGTATTTTATTGTGTGTATGTTAAATATTAACCTGTTGTGAGTACATAGTTCAGTGTGATACAGTGAGCAAATGAAAGGCAAATCTCTTAAATGTTTATTTACAAATGGATCAGTTTATTGCCGTGCACCATACCCTATGACTAATAATAAAGGAAAGAATTTCCGCTATTTTGCAAGAGATCTCAGATTAGTGTTGCTGTATCTTGGGCCATTCACGTTAACTGTAGAAAACAAACAAACATTCAATGATATGGTTTACCATTCACTACAACACGCTCAACTCAATCTGCACATTCCAAAGACCGTAGAGCCCCATGATACGGGAATAAGTAGATTATTACAACATTAATGGAAAATAAGGATTGTGGAATATTCAAAAGAAAAATAATTTAAGATGACTTGTCACCATAGAGACAGCAGGTTTTATATTTTAAACCAAAGAGATAATTATACCAAGAATGCTCTGCTACTGCATAAATCCTTGACCAGTATGAAGAGCAGCCTTGGTGAAAGGATATCTATCCAATTCCTCATGTATTAGCACAGTGATTTTCAGCCTCTTTTTACTTGCGGCACACCGAACAATATTTAAAAATTGCCAAGGCACACAATTCGTTCCCCATCGAAAACCCCCCAAAAAACAAACATGGGCCCTCACATTAATAAAAAATCTACACATACATTGGCCTGCACAGAAAAAAATAATCACATTGCTCCCCACATAAATCATGTTGATCATTACATAAATCCTATTGCTCCCCACATGAATTATTCACATTGTTCCCCCCATAAATCCATAAAGCCTGTTTGCTCCCCACAGGAGAAATAACATAACAAATATTAGCCCCTACCGGTCAGCTGTCCTCCTCCCTGTCCCTCAGAGGCAGGGGTTGTTCATAGTGGAGTACTGCGAATACTGAGCAGCGGGTGGTCGGGCAAGTGTGGATGTGGGTGGGCAAGGAAAGCTGTGGATGCAGGCGGGAACTGGAAGATGTGGATGCAGGTGGGTGGGCTGGCTGGGTGATGAGATGCGGCGGCCGTGACCTATGATATCACACCACCGTGTCATCAAGGCACAGGTCACAGCCGGAGCATGAATGATCCTCTAAGAGCAGCCCGGGCCAACAGTTCACTCTGAAGGTGCAGGAGGCTGCTCTGGCTCCGCGGCACACCTTGCAACTGGTCGCGGCACACTAGTGTGCCACGGCACACTGGTTGAAAAAGCCTGTATTCGCATATGAGCCTCCTAGAGGACAGGGCTATGGGTAGCTATCACCATACTTGTTTCATTGGCATATAAGGCACTATAGGGGCAGATGTAGAAGCCTGGTGAAGTGATAAAGCAGTGAGCGCAAGGTGAGAACGCACCAGCCAATTAATACGGATTTGAAAAATGAGAGTTAGGAGCGGATTGGCTGGTGCGTTATCACCTTGTGCTTTTCAACGCTTTAATCACTTTTTATCCCTTCTCCAGGCTTAATACATCTGCCCCATGTGAGCAGGGTTGCATCTAACCCACACCACAAATCGGTGGTTCCCAAACCCAGTCCCCAAGGCACCCTAACAGTTTAGATATCCATGCTAAAGCACACGTGACCTAATTAGTACCTCAGTCAAGTTTGATTATACCATCGGGGCACAAACATGGATTTCCTTACAGCCTGGTCTGTTAGGGTGGTTTGAGGACCACACTTGGGAACCACCACCGAATATACAGCAAGAAGACGATCTAGTAAGAGCGGAGTACCTGTCTCCGGCAGTGAGCGATGCCAGCTTTTCCTCCCCAGGCTGAGGTTCAGATTTATCGTCAAGAATTCGTTGCATTTGCTGTTCGATCTCTCTTGGCTTCAGCAGCCGTCCATCATGGTACAGCCACACTTTGAAGTAACGTCCTTTGTGGTAGACAACAATGTGCTTGCTGTCCTTTACATGTTGTAAGGTATCTACAATGGCCAGAGGTTTATGATGAAAACAAGTTAACACATTATGCCCAACCTGTCTCCTGGGATACTCTGCACTCCTATATTGGACTGATTACTAACATAAGATTTAAGGTTGGGTTCTTACTTTCTCTCATTAGGTGAGGTGTAATACTGTTTGGGCTACACAAGTCTGGGGACAATGGGGCAGATTGAGGGGTGGACGCTATTTAGATTATTTTTGCAATTGCCTGATGGTTGTGGATCTGTGCAGGAGCCACACTGCGCATTTGCAGATCTAAAGGATGCAATGTCGCCCGCAGTGCCCAAAGGCTGAAGCATGACTGGCATGCTGCTGGTGTTTCGGGGGCTGCAACTGGGGTGCATTCAAGAAAAAGGGGGCGTGCCTGATCTATTTTCTGGGCGTGCCAAGGCCAGTGGCTTTGTCCTAGGATGCAGCTTCACTGATCCCAGCAGCGTGCAATATAGCATCCACCTCTGATTCAGCCCCAATGAGCGCAAGCAATTATTTCCCTTTCTATTACACCTGCCCTTACTAAATGTGGTTGTTTTCTTAATATGGGGCAGATCTACTAAGTCTTGGAGAGTGATAGAGTGGAGATAGAAAGTACCAACCAATCAGATCATAACTGTCATTTTTCAAACACAGCTTGTAACATGACAGGAGCTGATTGGCTGGTACATTATCACTCTCCAAGGCGTGGTACAACTCCCACTATGGGCAGGATGTTCTAAAGCTGAAAATGCAGGCAAAACTCAGAAAATATAGTTTTCAGAGTTCTTGCCGTATTTCCATATGTACCAAGCTCCGGAATGTATCTTGGAGCCGGTGGGTAATGACATCTTTATGTGTCGATACCCAATAGGAGCCTATGGGCTTCTTTTCACAATTCCCCCTGAGAGGGATCTAATCAGATCCCTCCCAGCACACACTCCTTCCCCGCAGAGGCATCCGCGTCACTCAACGCATGCGCAGAAAGGCTCCCAGATCCTAAACCCAGAATACCTCATCATGAGAGCTGTCCTTTGCTACTTTAATCACATTTCTAAGCACATACTGACGTTAATGACGCCAGTATGTACCCGATAAGTGGCGGGATTAACCGCATCACGAATGTGATGCTTAGCACATCCTAGCCTAAGTGAGGTAATGTGCAGCCTGACGCAACCTCTAAGAACTGAACAACTCACCGAAACGTTCTCAGATTATGTATAGGAGCAACACTGCATGTCGGATATCTATGCAGGTCAGAAGTTTCTTTGTGATGTCAAATACTCTAATGTAAAGTATATTACTGCATGTGTTATGTAGGTGGTAGCTAACTCCTAGTGTAATGATAAGGCCATTCATCAGAAGAGACCATGAGATAGAGATACAGTATTGGGGGTAATTCTGAGTTGATCGCAGCAGGAATTTTTTTTAGCAGTTGGGCAAAACCATGTGCACTGCAGGGGAGGCAGATGTAACATGTGCAGAGAGAGTTAGAATTGGGTGGGTTATTTTATTTCTGTGCAGGGTAAATACTGGCTGCTTTATTTTTACACTGCAAATTAGATTGCAGATAGAACACACCCCACCCAAATCTAACTCTCTCTGCACATGTTATATCTGCCTCCCCTGCAGTGCACATGGTTTTGCCCAACTGCTAAAAAAAATCCTGCTGCGATCAACTTGGAATTACCCCCATTGTGTATTATAAATCAGTAGATCCCACCATGGTCTAGGGGTAGTATGCAGTTTTCAGTCATATAATAGGACATCGGGGGATAGGTTGGGAAAGGAATGCTGAAATGTCAGCTGAAAGAAATAAAGGAAGCTGTATAATAGGTTATAGGGTCGGTCTACTACAGGCCGCTAAACTACAACTACATAAAACACATTTCATCTATAAGTATCACTATGTTCAATACTATTCCGCAGCAAATACTAGGACGTGGATAATAAAATGCGACATGCGTGATAATTTAATAGATAAGTCCAGAATGAAACTGACCTCTAAGTAATTTAATGTATTCTTAGGTTTGCTAAAATAACTTTGAGCAAGATAAATATTAACAACCCAAACACCAGACACCTCGAATCAAAAAGCAAATAGCAATTCATTCCTTTGGAAATAAATAGAGTTTACGAGTTTTACTGTCAGGGGATTGCAGAAAACACCGACAGTAAAAGAGAAGACGGTGAAATAGAAGTACATGCAAAGAGAGCAGGGCGTGTGGTTATTGGCAGACAGATACTATGATGTCTTGGTTAAGCAAAAACATGGTGACAATTCTGAGGCAAAAAGCATTGTGTGGCAACTAGAATATAAAAATGAGCTATACACAATGACATTATTGGAAAGCTTACTTACAGTGTGATCCATTTACAAACGAGACCTTCCGCAGCCAATATAACCCAGCCCAGTATACTCCTTCTATAGCCAGATAGCAACCATGTAGAAGCTGCACAGAATACCCATTCTAGCTACAGTATTTTAGCCTTTCTTTAGGGAACATATTACATATAGGGGTCAATGGTATGTACTAAGACTTGTAAAAAGTGGAGGGAGATAAACTACCAACCAATCAGCTCCTAACTGCCACGTTACAGGCTGGGTTTGAAAAATTACAGGATCTGGGGGCAGATGTATTAACCTGGAGAAGGCATAAGGAAGTGATAAACCAGTGATATGTGCAAGGTGATAAAGGCAACAGCCAATCAGATCCTAACTGTTAATTTACATATTGGAGCTGATTGGCTGCTGCCTTTATCACCTTGCCCATATCACTGGTTTATCACTTCCTTATGCCTTTTCCAGGAAAAATAAGATTTTACTCACCGGTAAATCTATTTCTCGTAGTCCGTAGTGGATGCTGGGGACTCCGTAAGGACCATGGGGAATAGATGGGCTCCGCAGGAGACTGGGCACTCTAAGAAAGATTTAGTACTACTGGTGTGCACTGGCTCCTCCCTCTATGCCCCTCCTCCAGACCTCAGTTAAGGAAACTGTGCCCGGAAGAGCTGACATTACAAGGAAAGGATTTTGGAATCCAGGGTAAGACTCATACCAGCCACACCAATCACACCGTATAACTTATGATAACATACCCAGTCAACAGTATGAACAACAACAGAGCATCAGACAAACCTGATGCAACCATAACATAACCCTTATTTAAGCAATAACTATATACAAGTATTGCAGAAGAAGTCCGCACTTGGGACGGGCGCCCAGCATCCACTACGGACTACGAGAAATAGATTTACCGGTGAGTAAAATCTTATTTTCTCTAACGTCCTAGTGGATGCTGGGGACTCCGTAAGGACCATGGGGATTATACCAAAGCTCCCAAACGGGCACGGAGAGTGTGGATGACTCTGCAGCACCGAATGCGCAAAGGCTAGGTCCTCCTCAGCCAGGGTATCAAACTTGTAGAACTTTGCAAAAGTGTTTGAACCCGACCAAGTAGCTGCTCGGCAGCCGCCCAAGAAGAGCCCACCTTCCTTGTGGAATGGGCTTTTACTGATTTTGGAGGCGGCAAGCCAGCTGCAGAATGAGCCTGCTGAATCGTGTTACAGATCCAGCGAGCAATAGTTTGCTTTGAAGCAGGAGCACCCAGCTTGTTGGATGCATACAGGATAAACAGCGAGTCAGTTTTCCTGACTCCAGCCGTTCTGGCTACATAAATCTTCAAAGCCCTGACTAAATCTAGTAACTTGGAATCCTTCAAGTAACGAGTAGCCGCAGGCACCACAATAGGTTGGTTCAAATGAAAAGATGACACCACCTTTGGCAGAAATTGCGGACGAGTCCGTAATTCTGCCCTGTCCATATGGAAAACCAGATAGGGGCTTTTACATGACAAAGCCGCCAATTCTGACACACGCCTAGCCGAAGCTAAGGCCAATAGCATGACTACTTTCCACGTGAGATATTTTAACTCCACGGTCTTAAGCGGCTCAAACCAGTGAGATTTCAGGAAACTCAACACCACGTTAAGATCACAAGGTGCCACTGGTGGCACAAAAGGGGGCTGAATATGCAGCACTCCCTTTACAAACGTCTGAACTTCAGGTAGAGAAGCTAGTTTTTTATAAATGAAAATGGATAGGGCCAAAATCTGGACCTTAATGGACACCAATTCTAGGCCCAAAGTCACTCCCGACTGTAGGAAGTGAAGGAAACGGCCCAGCTGGAATTCCTCTGTAGAGGCATTCCTGGCCTCACACCCAGCAACATATTTTCGCCGTATACGGTGATAATGTTTAGCCGTCACGTCCTTCCTAGCCTTTATCAGCGTAGGAATAACCTCATCCGGAATCCCTTTTTTCTACTAGGATCCGGCGTTCAACCGCCATGCCGTCAAACGCAGCTGCGGTAAGTCTTGGAATACACAAGGTCCCTGCTGCAACAGATCCTGCCCTAGAGGCAGAGGCCATGGGTCCTCTGTGAGCATTTCTTGCAGCTCTGGATACCAAGTCCTTCTTGGCCAATCCGGAACAATGAGTATTGTTCTCACTCCTCTTTTCCTTATGATTCTCAGCCCCTTGGGTAAGAGAGGAAGAGGAGGAAACACATAAACCGACTGGAACATCCACGGTGTCAACAGGGCGTCTACAGCTATCGCCTGAGAGTCTCTTGACCTGGCGCAATACCTCTGTAGCTTTTTGTTTAGGCGGGATGCCATCATGTCCACCTGTGGCAGTTCCCACCGACCTACAATCTGCGCGAAGACTTCTTGATGAAGTCCCCCCTCTCCCGGGTGGAGGTCGTGCCTGCTGAGGAAGTCTGCTTCCCAGTTGTCCACTCCCGGAATGAACACTGCTGACAGTGCTCGTACGTGATTCTCCGCCCATCGAAGAATTCTGGTGGCTTCCGCCATCGCCACCCTGCTCCTTGTGCCGCCTTGGCGGTTTACATGAGCCACTGCGGTGATGTTGTCTGATTGGATCAGCACCGATTGGTTGCGAAGCAGGGTCTCCGCTTGACTTAGGGCGTTGTATATGGCCCTTAGTTCCAGGATATTGATGTGTAGGCAAGTCTCCTGACTTGACCACAGCCCTTGGAAACTTCTTCCCTGAGTGACTGCCCCCCACCCTCGGAGGCTTGCATCCGTGGTCACCAGGACCCAGTCCTGAATGCCGAACCTGTGGCCCTCGAGAAGGGGAGTACTCTGCAGCCACCACCGGAGAGACACCCTGGCCCCGGGGGATAGGGTGATTAACCGATGCATCTAAAGATGTGATCCGGACCACTTTGTCCAGCAAGTCCCATTAGAAGGTCCTCTCATGGAACCTGCCGAAAGGAATGGCCTCGTATGATGCCACCATCCTTCCCAGGACTCGAGTGCAGTGATGCACTGACACCTGTTTTGGTTTTAACAGATTCCTAACCAGTGTCACGAGCTCCCGAGCTCTCTCTATCAGGAGATAAACCCTTTTCTGGTCTGTGTCCAGGAACATGCCTAGGAGAGGCAGAGCTGTAGGAACCAACTGCGACTTTGGAATATATAGAATCCAGCCGTGTTGCCGTTACACTTCCAGAGAAAGTGATACGCTGTTCAGCCACTGCTCTCTTGATCTCGCTTTTATGAGGAGATCGTCCAAGTACGTGATAATAGTGACACCTTGCTTCCGCAGGAGCACCATCATTTCCGCCATTACCTTGGTGAATATTCTCGGGGCCGTGGAGAGACCAAACGGCAACGTCTGAAATTGGTAATGACAATCCCGTACCGCAATTCTGAGGTACGCCTGATGAGGTGGATAAATGGGGACATGAAGGTATGCCTCCTTTATTTCCCGAGTCACGATAAAATCTCCCCCTTTCAGGCTTGTAACGACCGCTCTTAGCGATTCCATCTTGAACTTGATTCAGGTATATGTTCAGGGATTTTAAATTCAATATGGGTCTGACCGAACCGTCTGGTTTCGGGACTACCACATGGTCGAATAATAACCCCCTCCTTGTCGAAGGAGGGGAACCTTGACCACCACCTGTTGAAGCTACAATTTGTGAATTGCAGTTAACCCGGTTTCCCTCTCGTGGGGGGAAGCCGGCAGGGCCGTCAGTGAGGAGGCATCTTCTCAAAGTCCAGCTTGTATCCCTGAGACACAATATCTATTGCCCAGGGATCTAACAGGGAGTGAACCCACTTGTTGCAGAACTTACGAAAGCGTGCCCCCACCGGGCCTAGCTCCGTCTGTGGAGCCCCAGCGACATGCGGTGGATTTTCATAGAGGCAGGGGAGCACTTCTGTTCCTGGGAACTAGCTGTGTTGTGCAGCTTCTTTCCTCTGGCCCCGCCTCTGGCAAGAATGGACGCATCTAGGACTTTCTTGTTTCTTTGTTCGAAAAGCTGCATTTGATAATGACGTGCTTTCCTAGGCTGTGCAGGAATATAAGGCAAAATATCCGAATTACCAGCTATAGCCGTGGAGACCAGGTCCGAGAACCGTTCTCCACACAATCCTCAGCCTTCCATATGCCACTTAAGTTGGCATCATCTGTCCATTGCATATTCTACAGGACACGTCAAGCAGAAATCGACATAGCTTTGACTCTAGGACCAAGTATACTCATGTCTCTTTGGGCATGTTTGATTTTATATATATATATATATATATATATATATATATATATATATCTCTGTCTCTATATATATATCTATATCTCTATATATATATATATCTATATCTCTATATATATATATATATATATATATATATATATATATATCTCTATATATCTATCTATCTATATATATATCTATATATATCTCTATACAGGTTGAGTATCCCTTATCCAAAATGCTTGGGACCAGAGGTATTTTGGATATGGGATTTTTCCGTATTTTGGAATAATTGCATACCATAATGAGATATCATGGTGATGGGACCTAAATCTAAGCACAGAATGCATTTATGTTACATATACACCTTATACACACAGCCTAAAGGTCATTTTAGCCAATATTTTTTGTAACTTTGTGCATCAAACAAAGTGTGTCTACATTCACACAATTCATTTAGTTTTCATATACACCTTATACACAAAGCCTGAAGGTCATTTAATACAATATTTTTAATAACTTTGTGTATTAAACAAAGTTTGTGTACACTGAGCCATCAAAAAACAAAGTTTTCACTATCTCAATCTCAGTCAAAAAAGTCCGTATTTCGGAATATTCTGTATTTCGGAATATTTGGATAAGGGATACTCAACCTGTATATATATATATATATATATATATATATATATATATATATATATATATATATACACACACATATATACATATATACATACACATATATATATATATATATATATATATATATATATATACACACACACACACACACACACACACACACACACACACACACACTAGGGTCTCAATTTCTGCTGATAAGGTACCTGTCCACGCCGCCCCAGCGCTATAAACACATGCCGACACAATCGCCGGTCTGAGTAGTGTACCAGAATGTGCACGCTATCTGCAGGATCCCTGAGAATAGCTAGGGCTACCTTCTGGGCAAACGTGACACCCTAGGGGAAGATTCCCATCACATCCTGGCCCTAGTGGGGAAAGGATACTGCCTGAGAATTCTTTGTGGGAAGCTGCAGTCTCTTGTCTGGAGATTCCCGCTCTTTTTCCTCATGAGAGGAGGGAAATTTACCTCAGCTTTCTTCCCCTTAAACATGTGTACCCTTGTGTCAGGGACAAATGAGTCATCAGTGATATGCAAATCATCTTTTATTACAATAATCATATATTGAACACTTTTTTGCCATTTTGGCTGTAACTTTGCATTATCGTAGTCGACACTGGAGTCAAATTCCGTGTCGATATCAGTGTTTATTATTTTGGATAGTGAGCATTGTGAGACTCTGAAGGTCTCTGCGCCATAGGGACAGACATGGGTAGATTTCCTGTCTGTTCTCTAATCTTCTGTGCAATAAATTCACCTTAGCACTTACACATATCCAAACAGGTGTCGGCGTTGTCGACGGAGACACCCTCTCACACATATTTGCTCTCTCTCCTCCTTAGGGGAGCCTTTTACCTCATACATGTCGACACACACGTACCGACACACCACACACACAGGAGATGCTCTATTTGAAGACAGTTCCCCCACAAGGCCCTTTGGAGAGACAGAGAGAGAGTATGCCAGCACACACCCCAGCGCTATATGACCCAGGAATCACACAGTAACTTAGTGTTAACCCAGTAGCTTCTGTATATATTGTTTTTATGCCAAATTTATGTGCCCCCCCCCCCCCCTCTCTTTTTCACCCGCTTCTATCGTACTTCTGCAGGCGAGAGCCTGGGGAGCTTCCTCTCAGCCGTGGAGAGAAAATGGCGCTGGTGAGTGCTGAGGAAGAAGCCCCGCCCCCTCAGCGGCGGGCTTCTGTCCCGCGATTTTGTGTAAAAAATAATGGCGGGGGCACATGCATATTACAGTGCCCAGCTGTATATATGCTGCTTTTTGCCAGGAGGTACTCAATTGCTGCCCAGGGCGCCCCCCCCCTGCGCCCTGCACCCTACAGTGACCGGAGTGTGTGGGTTTAGTGTGGGAGCAATGGCGCACAGCTGCAGTGCTGTGCGCTACCTCATATGAAGACAGGAGTCTTCTGCCGCCGATTTTGACGTCTTCTTGCTTCAACCCGCCGGCTTCTGTCTTCTGGCTCTGCAAGGGGGATGGCGGCGCGGCTCCGGGAACGGACGACCAAGGTTAAGTTCCTGTGTTCGATCCCTCTGGAGCTAATGGTGTCCAGTAGCCTAAGAAGCGCAACCTAGCCGCAGTTAGTAAGTTTGCTTCTCTCCCCTCAGTCCCACGTAGCAGAGAGTCTGTTGCCAGCAGAAGCTCTCTGAAAATAAAAAAACCTAACTAAAATACTTTAATAGCAAGCTCAGGAGAGCTCACTAAAATGCACCCAGCTCCTTCCGGGCACAGATTGTAACCGAGGTCTGGAGGAGGGGCATAGAGGGAGGAGCCAGTGCACACCAGTAGTACTAAATCTTTCTTAGAGTGCCCAGTCCCCTGCGGAGCCCGTCTATTCCCCATGGTCCTTACGGAGTCCCCAGCATCCACTAGGACGTTAGAGAAATACATCTTCCCCATGGTTTGTTGGTACTTTATCTCGTCGGCCTAGTGTGTACCCAGCATTAGTACCTACACCCCACAGAGTATAAAAAGCACAGGCATGGGGCTGCAATAGACTTGCCGATGTCTGGCCACAATGAACCATGTTCGGATTCAGTATGATATCCTGATGGACGGGGGGCGGCGGTCAGAATCCCAACAGCGGCATTCCCACCATCAGAGTCCCGACAGCTCCTCCAAATGTACCCTAACCCTCCCTTGTGGGTGCCTAGCCCTAACCGTCCGCCATAGGTGCCTAACCCTAACCTTCACTTGCAAGTGCCTAACCTCCCCCCGGTACCTAACCCTAACCTTCCCGTCCCTGCACCCTAACACCCTTTCTAATGCCTACACCTAATCGAGGCTCGCGTCCTGCTGGAAGAACGTCGGGATTTTGACCACCGGGATCCTGTCCGGCGGCATTTTAACTGTATCCTCACTATCTTCACTATCTTGCAATGCTATTATATGAAGTGGATGACCCATAACTGCTGAACAGGTTCTTCAAACCTTTTGTAGAACAAGCGTCACCTCTGATTGTCATTCCTACGAGGCTATTGTTTGAGAAAGTGTAATGCATACCAGGCACAGCAAAACAAAGATTATTATTATGTAGGCTCTGCTGTAAATTAGAGCAATATTTCATGTCCAATTAAAAAAACACGGCCATAGGCCGAGTACTTTTATACAGAACTAGGGGTTGATTTTAAAGATCCGTAATTAGTTTTAGTACTGGGTGCATTACCGTAACACACCGGTATTCCTATTAAACACAGATGACATCACAACTCACCAGTTATAACTGGTGACATCTCAACTCCCTGTTCTTAGAGACATTATTCACAGGAGTTTATACATACAGAGCCAGATGCATCATCGTTTGGAAAGTGATAAAATGGAGTGTGATAAAAAGTACCAGCCAATCAGCTCCAAACTGCAATTTTTCAAACACAGCCTGTTACATGGCAGGTGGAACCTGATTGGCTGGTACTTTCACTCTCCATTTTATCACTTTCCAAGCAATGATGCATCCCGCCCACAGTATGTTAATGCCACTGCAGTTAGATAGAAGATATGGAATAATACTGGTAATGAGATACAGTGCCAGGTACATAATTTGGCTTGCCATAATATCCCTTGAATCCGGGACACCTATGATTTTTACAGGTTCGGTGGCTGATTAAAACCATGGAAAATGCAGGTGTGAATTTAGCCAGCCACAGAACCTGTGTAAACCATAGGTGTCCCAGATTAAAGGGGTATTATGGCAAGCCTATACAAAATAACGCTGGGAGACTATTGTATTCTCAAAGACATTTGGCCAGGGGAGAGCATTCTTAAATAATGTTCCTGTACAAACAGAAACCCAGGGTCCATCAGATTCAGCACTGGCAAGTACTATTGCCAGGCATGTACACTCTGTATGGATCTCATATATAAGAACATAAGACGCTCGGGCGTGGCTTGGATCGGCATGGAGTAGCTGTGTGCAGCCTTAGCTCTCCACTAAAATCCTGCAAACCCATCCTTTTTACCCCAACCTGTGGATCCTGTTCCCTGCCAGCTGGCCCCTGAATGTGTGCTGCCTTTGCTGCTGCCCTTGCTGATCCGGTGAGCGGCGCGGGTGTGCTGTTGTGGACCTTCCAGCGTGGTCTCCGGCTCCCTACCCCTCCGCCGGCCGCCGTCGGAGCTCCGGGAGCGGCGCGTGTCCGCGCACCCGGCGGTGTCTGAGCGCTGGTCCTCCGGCTGGGGGACTACAGAGAGGAGGGCCCTGTCGTCTGCTGGGTCCAGTGGAGGTGCATGCCTGGGGCCCCACTGCGGTGACGCTGGAGACCGAGTACGGGCGAAAAAGCCCGCGAAAAGCCGCCATTTTCAGTCCTGCTGCTCCTTCTCCCCCTGAGGTGCTGTGCGATGCGATGACTGTGGTTGCCATCCTGTTTCCCTCTTGGGCTTAATACCTGTCCACAGTGCCCTTTTTTGGATGGACTATATACATTTCACTGGAGCCAGCTGCCCTACATTAGCTGCCTGTTATCCTGTGGGGACAGCTTGGGTGCCCCTGACTCAGCTTTCACTCTGCTGCAATTTCTACAACATACACCTGCTTCCTGATTATCTGCAGTGTGCCCACATACTTGCTCCGTTTATTGGGGTGCCATCTCTGCCCTGACTCTTGTGCAGAACCTGCTGTAATACTCCTCCGGATCTGCATTCCCGTTCAGGGATACCATGGTGAGGGGAGGACAGAGTGCAGCTAACGCTGCTGCGAAACTGGAGAAATTTGCCAGACCACAGCAGGCATCCACTTCGACAAAGCGGGGTGAGGCCGGCCCGCCCTCGCCGACGGCCGAGGGGGACACCTCTGACCATGATGAACAGGTGCATTCTACCCAGCAAATATTGCAGGCAATTTCTGCGTCCGAGCAGAGGGTCACGGACCGGATTGGGCAAGTACAAATGGATGTTTCTCTGCTAAGGCAGGATATGCAGAAGATCCGAGAGCGAGTGGGTGAAACCGAACATCGGATATCGGCTTTGGAGGATGCTGCTCCACCCTTGCAGTTGAGGGTGGCGGACCTGTCTACCCAAGTGACATCTATGCAGGCTAAAATGTCAGATATAGAAGGGAGATTGCGGCGCAACAACGTCCGGTTTGTCGGGCTCCCCGAGAGAGCGGAGGGCACCTCCCCGGAGTCATTTCTTGAAGGGTGGCTTATTGATCTATTTGGCAAGGAGGCATTTACCTCTCAATTTGCGGTGGAGAGGGCGCACAGGCTTCCACCTAGGCCGCCGCCGCCGGGGGCCCCGGCTAGAACATTTATTGCACGCTTCCTGCATTTCAAGGACCGTGATGCGGTGCTCCGTCTGGCCCGAACAAAGGGCCCTATTCAACAAGATGGACATAATATTTCCGTATTTCCTGATTTTGCCCTGGAGGTGCAAAAGAGCCGATCTCAATTTATTCACGTCAAGCGTCAGCTCAGAGACCGCAATATACAATATGCTATGCTGTTTCCAGCCAAGTTGCGGGTGGTGCTTAACAACACCACTCATTTTTTTACATCTCCTCAAGATGCTGGTGCATGGCTGGAACGTCAACCACGTTCTCCTTGATGATGTGTTGTTGCTCAGATGTTGATTTAATTCTTCTTGCACCGCTGTTTCTATTTATCTGATGCATATTCCTGTGAATATAAATGCACTGTGGGGATATATGCGATGTGGGGCGAATAGAAATGGGGCAAAATTATGGTATTGCTTGCTATGCATCGTTATGATATGGCGGTAACGGTCAGCCCCACATTGTTTTACTACTGTTTGATGCTTTATAATGGGGCATGTGCCTAGCTATGTTGTTTTTTCTTTTTTTTTCAGGGTTGGGGTACTACTTCCTTCTACAAGTTGTGGAGAGCTCTTGCCGAAAATAGTGTAGGGGCTTTTCCTAAGGTTCTTTGGTTAGGCCCTTATCCCTTAGTTTGGTTACTTAATGGGAGTTATGGGATCCAGGTATGCCTTAAGTTTGCGAGGTGATACAGGGTGGGTGCGGGGGGGGTTAGTTTGTTTGTTTTTTCTAAGCCATCACTTTTTAGTTCTGTGCGTACTGTGCAATGACACGCTATATCCGTACGATACTGCTCTGTGCTCTTTTGTCTCCTGGGGCGTAGGGGGACTGGTTGCTCTTGTCCCTGTTTATTGTTTGCTCAGCCTTGCTCTGCTGCGATGCCAGGTTTTGATGTATGTCTCTTTAATCTATCCTGTTGCACCTTCCTTCTATAATTTCCATGTCTGCTGTTTCTGAGGGGCTTCGTCTGCTCAGCTGGAATGTTCGGGGATTGAATGAGAAAATTAAAAGATCGTTGGTCCTGACTCAGGTTAAAAAATACCAGGCGGACATAATTTGTCTTTCTGAAACACATTTGCATGGAGGTAGGGTGTTGGCACTTAAAAAACCATGGGTTAGTCACGTGTATCATTCCACTTTCTCTAGCAGTGCCAGAGGCGTTTCTGTAATGATTAGAAAGTCCGTACAATTTCACCTGGATGACTGTGAAACTGACCAATATGGCAGATACGTCTTCCTACGAGCCCATATCAACTGCAGATTGTTCCATGTATTAGCAGTATATGTCCCCCCGCCATATAATAATGAGGTTCTCCGTCATGCTGCCCGATTCCTGGCCCGGTCCCCTGCTACCCCTGTAATATGCCTAGGGGATTTCAACAATGTTATGGATGGTGGTATGGACAGGTGGAGGGAGTCTGTCGCGTCCTCCCCTCCCCTAGCGTCCCCTACCCCGTTCGCAAGACTGGTGGGGGAGCTGGGGCTGGAGGATGTATGGAGATGTCGTAATCCCACAGCTACTCACTTCTCCTGTCAGTCCGCTACCCATCATGCTTTTTCCCGTATTGATTTGGTTTTGGTTTCTCCTGATCTGTCCCCGGACGTGCTGGCGGTAGATTATCTACCTAGGGGTATATCGGATCACTCTCCTGTTTTAGTTACAGTTAATATTGGTTGGGAGCGGGGTGCAAAAATGTGGAAGCTTAACCCCTTTTGGTTGACTTTGCTGGGGGAGGGTGCAGACCTGATTGCCGCTTGGGAAGGGTTCCAGGAAGACAATTTACTATTCAGTGATCTGCCGCTAAAACATGATGCTTTTAAAGCGTTTTTGCGAGGCTCCTTTATAAAGCGGATCTCTGAAGTTAAAGCGTTTAGTAAGAGGGAAGAGGTGCGGTTGGAATCTTTGTGCCGGCAGTTGGAGTCTCAATACCTTATTACCCATCTGCGATCTGATGAGCTGTTGTGGAAGAGCGCGCAGAGCGAGTGGTCGGATTGTTTATTTGAGAAATCCAGGCGTAGACTCCTTTTTGCAGGACATGAGCAGTATTTTCGGGCGGAGATGAATGGCAGCTACTTGGCTTTTTTGGCCCGGTCCGATTCCCCTAGAACTGTAATTCAGTGTGTGAAGAACTCTGCTGGCCAATTGTGTTACTCTGGATCAATGGTGGCGGAGACGTTCCGTAGTTATTACTCCTCGCTCTATGCCTCCCGAGCCAGCTACTCTGACGATCAGCTTCGGGATTTTTTGGCCCAGTTGACCTTGCCATGCTTGTCCCGGGAGGACTCGGGGGCTTTGGATGCACCTATCACGTTGGAAGAAGTGGAGGCTGCGATCCTGTCTCTCCCGGCGTCTAAGGCACCGGGATCCGATGGGCTTCCGGGGGAAGTCTATAAAAAATACAGTACGTTTTTTGCCCCCTATCTCCTACAATTGTTTGACTTACTCTTAGAGGGTAGGGCTCTCCCGCGCTCTATGGCCGAGGCCAATATAATTGTCCTGTTGAAACCAGGGAAGGACCCCCTGCTCCCCGAGTCTTATCGACCCATTTCCCTCCTCAATACTGATGTCAAGATACTGGCAAAAATCTTGGCATCTCGATTGAATTTGGTAATTGCAACAATAATTCACCCGGACCAGACTGGCTTTATGCCAGGTAAGTCCACGGCCCAAAATTTGCGTAGACTGTTCTGTCATCTCCAGAGGGGTGATGTGGTGGGGTCGGACGCGGTGGTGGTGTCCCTTGATGCGGCCAAAGCGTTCGACTCCGTAGAATGGAGGTACCTGTGGGGGGTGCTGGAGAAATTTGCTTTTGGCCCTCGATTTATTAGCTTTATCCAGTTGTTGTATTCCTTGCCTGTGGCTCGGGTGACGGCTAATGGTTTCACGTCTGAGCTTTTTGCGTTGGAGAGGGGCACTCGACAGGGTTGCCCCCTATCTCCTGCACTGTTTGCAATCGCCGTGGAGCCGTTGGCCGGCCTGCTGCGCAGTAATGGTAGGGTCAGGGGCGTTGAGATTGGGGGTCATGTGGATGTGGTAGCGCTATACGCGGATGACATGCTTCTTTTTTTGCAAGACTCTGATGACTCCCTACAAGCAGTGTTACAGGTAGTGGAAAATTTTGGTATCTTTTCCGGTCTACTAATTAACTGGGACAAATCCCACATTTTCCCCATCTCTGGCCTTCTCCCGGAAAATACACAGGGGGCGTATCCTTTGCAATGGACATTGCGGTTCAAGTATTTAGGCATCTGGATTACTCCTATGGCGCGTAGCTATGTGGCCCAAAATATTGACCCCATTCTAGCGACATTTAAAGAGAAGGCTCATAGCTGGAAAAAACTACCGTTGTCTGTCCTGGGTCGGGTTAATCTATTTAAAATGGTGATGCAGCCAAAATTCCTTTATGCTCTACACAATTCTCCGGTATACCTCCCCAAGAAGATCTTTACTGTTATAGAGGGCGTTCTGTCCTCATTTATATGGGGTGGCAGGCCAGCGAGAGTCTCTATCAGGACATTATGCAGATCTCAGATGTCCGGCGGGGCAAGTCTCCCTGATCTCAGACTATACTATGTAGCGGCTCAGCTGTCTCATCTGAGTGAATGGATCGGGGATTCTCTAGGTACTACGGTGAGGGGGTTTCTGGCTGAGCGGGCGGAGTGCTCTCCTACTTTCTCTCTTTCTCCTCTTCAGCTTCTCCTCTCTGGTCTCTCAGCGCCTGGCTTGCCTCCCCTGTTGCGTCAAGCCTTGCTCATCTGGCGCTATGCACACACTTTATATGATTGGGAGGGACATGATGCCGGTACTCCATTGTGGTTCAATAGTGCATACCCTGAGCTATATGAGATGTCGCTAGATAATATATGGATTGCTAGGGGTGTCGTGGCGCTGGGTCAGCTGTACCACGATGGAGTGCTGAAGTCATTTCAGCAACTGAAGATCGAATTTGATGTACCTAATACTGCTCTGTTCCGGTATTTTCGGCTTAGACATGCTGTACAAACTCAATTCCCTCATGGCCCACCACTGATTGTTGACTCACCTGTTAGGACGATGCTTACTTCTCTGAGTCAGAGGGGGAGGGTGTCTACCATATATGCTGCTTTAAATAATAGAAGCTACCCCGATCTATTAAATAATCTCCGTATTAAATGGGAGACTGATTTGGGGCGCTTGTCCCATGAGCAGTGGCTCCAGATTATGAGCTCCCTTAGATACACTACGCCGTGTATAAGATATAAGCAGGTTTTTTTCTATATTTTACACAGGGCCTATCGTACTCCAGTTACTATGCAGAGGGCTGGTCTTAGGGAAGATTCTAACTGCCCCAGGTGTCGGGCAGCCGATGCCGGATTTTGGCACTTACTGTGGGATTGCCCTGAGATTTCCCTTTTTTGGCGTAAAGTGTGGAGTGATGTGATCATGACAGCACCGTCCCTCCCTACATTAGATCCTGGTATATGCTTGTTTGGGTTAGATCTTGAGGAAACACACTCTGTCTTACTGTATAAATATGTCCTGTGTCTCACTACGCTGGCAAAAGTTGTTATTGCTAGGGTCTGGTTCTCGGCAGATGTGCCTAGGGTGGAGCACTGGAGGGCGTTGGTGAACGAGGTAATTCGTCATGAGAGGCATATGTATAAAATACGGGGTTCCACCTCTCGATTTACGGAGATGTGGGATCGCTGGAGTAGCACATGGCTGGGCGGGCAGGTATTGAGCACTTGAGCGACATTCGTAATAATATTGATATTCTATGTCGTGTACACATATGCGAAAAGAATTAACACGCACACCGAACTGTGATCTGAAAATACCTGTTTATTGATGGCAATTGTTATAGTTTATTTCAATGTTGTTGTTTTGTCTTGTTGTGTCAATGTGTTACAAAACTCAATAAAAAATTACTTGATTTAAAAAAAAAAAAAAGAACATAAGACGCTCAGTTTGTAAATGGTCCACACTTGCAATGTTAGGTTTCACTTTTTTTTTTTCTTCAACAAAAATTACCGTAATTAGAACACAGAAAATTGTAAGTTATGCTGCCAGGTGCGCGTGTTAAATGTTGTTCTCGTTGCACATGCGCTAGGATTGCGATGACTGAAAAACATTAAAAGACAGGGCCAGGGCTGTACCTGTCTCAACGCCTGGTATACGGCTAGTATTGAACATTCGTTCATACTGGTAGGAACACATTGGAATGGTATTATTAATCATAAGCTGGAAGGAAACATAAAAGGATGATAAAAAAAAAATGAGGGAAGGATATGAAAATAAATTATTAAAAAGGCATAAAGTAATACAGACATGACATGAATACAAAACATTAGGAAGGACCCACATGAACCTGGAACAAAAGTACCAAAAATAAAAAGAGAGAAGTTGATAAGCAGCCTTCTAGATGAAGGAAGGAACATCAAGGTATCTGATGAAATATTACCCGTGAGGCCGTGCAAAAAGCTTAGCCGATGTCACTTACATTTAAATATAACAAACTTTATAGAGTAGCCCTGGGAGCCTAGCGTTAAGCATCAAGAAATTTAGCAAACCAAATGCAATATACATAGGATGGATTTAAATTTAGACTGAACACAAATCAATAGTAGGTTTAATTCCCAGGGCAGGCCTGGCCAACCTGAGGCTCTCCACTGCTGTGAAACTACAAGTCCCCGTCTGCTTTACCAGCTGATCGGTAGGAGGGTATGCTGGGACTTGTGGTTTCATACCAGCTGGAGAGCCACAGGTTGGCCAGCCCTTTCCTAAGGATTACTCCCGTGCAACAGACTTTAAAGAAGCCACATTGATTTTTGTAAAACAACACTTTGGCCTGTTGTTTTCCAAGTCTTCCGATTACGGCTAATCAATACAGCAGCGACAGGCAGGACAGTCTCACGGTTAATATTGGATAGGTAGCAAGGATTGGCACCGCGACCGTCGGCTGCTCTTACCTGTCTCTTCTCCAGGGATTCGGGAAGTATTAAACATTCTTTCCCACTGAGCTGAGCATAGTGGAACAGTGGATCCCATCAGCTGAATCTTCACCACATACCAAACAGTGTTCAAGTGGGTAATAAATAAAATATTTAAAGAGATTATGGTAATACAATTTAGGGAAGAACGCCAGATACAGGAATATAGTTTATCTAATAGTGCCAGGAGGGCAACAAGTAATCTAGGTACTAACACGAATCGTCTTCAGTAACCAGTAATGTATGTACATATCACTTGCATACAATGTAAGTGCCCATTCTGTGATGTGTGTAGCTGGCTCCACTGTGTTCCGGCCGGAATCCGGTCTGAAGATCGACAGTACCTAGGTCGACAGTCAGAAGGTCGACAGGTCAAAAGGTCGACATGAGTTTTTTTTTAAAAATAAATAAATTTTTAACTTTTTCATATTTAACGATCCACGTGGACTACGATTGGAACGGTAATCTGTGCCGAGCGAAGCAAGGCACCTTGCCCGAAGCATGGCGAGCGAAACGAGCCATGTGAGGGGACACGGTGCACTAATTGGGGTTCCCGGTCACTCTACGAAGAAAACGTCACCAAAAAAACATTTAAAAAACCCATGTCGACCTTTTGACCCGTCGACCTAGAACATGCCGACATTCTGACCCTGTCGACCTAGTCTGTCGACCTATAGTGGCCGACCTAAATATTGTCAACCTAGACACTGTCGATATAATGATCCACACCCGTTCCGGCCACAGTACACGATCACAGACTATGCCTTTGTTAAGTTTCACATTTTGACCAAAGTATGAACTGCACATGCGCAATAACCGTCGCTAGACGAGTACTGCGCAGTGTGACTGCAGGCGTCAGGTGAGTGACACCGTATGGGGACAGGGAAGGGGTAGCACCGGGGACCTATTTTATGGAATGGGTGCATGTCAGCCTCATTTGTAGGCACGCCACGGCCTTGGCTGCGTGAAGACACTAGTCATCCTGTGTAAACTAAGGGTTACTGAGATGACCAATGTCACGCAGATGATCTGATGCTGCACCCATAGACACAGCAGCAGATCAGAGAAGCCAGCAGGAGGCGGACACCTCTTGCAGCACTAGCATATTATTCAGAGTTGATCGCAGCTGAAAATTTGTTAGCAGTTGGGCAAAACCATGTGCACTGCAGGGGGGACAGATATAACATTTGCAGAGAGAGTTAGATTTGGGTGGGTTATTTTGTTTCTGTGCAGGGTAAATACTGGCTGCTTTATTTTTACACTGCAATTTAGATTTCAGTTTGAACACACCCCACCCAAATCTAACTCTCTCTGCACATGTTATATCTGCCCCCCCCCCGTGCAGTGCACATGGTTTTGCCCAACTACTAAAAAATTTGTTGCTGCGATCAACTCTGAATTAGGCTCTTTGTGTTGTTTAGCCCAAAGGTTTTTCTTCAACGAGGTGTTATCAGAGAACCATAAAACATGAAAGAGTAAAAAAAGTTCTCACACTTGTTGGAAGTAATTGAGTCTGTGATTGTAAACAAACATTTCTTGTATGCACACTTGTCTCCGTCTCTGTAAAGCCCAGTACCCACGGGCCGATGCTGGAGAGATGTGTGCTGAGCGAACCGCTCAGCACACATCTCTCCTGCCGCTCAGCACAGCGCGATCTGTGCTGAGCGTGTGGGGGGAGATGGGGGGCTGCTCATTTCACCCAGCGGGTGAAGTGAGCGACCCGCTAGATTGGCCTGCATGCAGGCCAATCTATCAGCAGCGATAGCGATGTGCGGGGACGCGCATCGCTATCGCCGAGGGGGCAACACACGGAGCGATCATGCCGATATTCTAAGCAATCTAGTCAGATTGCTTAGAATATCGCTCCGTGAGTACCCCCCTTAAGGCTTCCAAAGGTCAGTGTATTGAGCCACTTACAGACTTAAAGGGTCATTCTGACCTGATTGCATGTTAGCTATTTTTTGCAGCGCTGCGATCAGATAGTCGCCGCCTACAGGGGAGTGTTTTTTTGCTTTGCAAGGGTGCATCTGCAGTCGAGCGGTACAAAAAAGATTTGTGCAGTTTCTGAGTAGCCCAGAACTTACTCAGCTGCTGCGATCACTTCAGCCTGTCCAGGACCGGAACGGACGTCAGGAACCCTCCCAGCAAACGCATGGACACGCCTGCGTTTTTCCAACCACTCCCAGAAAACGGTCAGTTGCCACCCATAAACGCCTTCTTCCTGTCAATCTCCTTGCGATCAGCTGTGCGAAAGGATCATTCGTTAAATCCATCGCACAGCAATGATCCGCTTTGTACCCGTACGACGCGCCTGCTCATTGCGGTGCATATGCATGCACAGTTCTGACCTGATCGCAGCAAAAAATCCTAGAGTGCAATCAGGTAGGAATGACCCCCTTAGAGTCTGCTAACAAAGAACAACAAATGCTTCAACTACAAAGAATGTGCACAAACAAAGTTAAATACCTTGAGTTATGTCACTATATGGCAGTCTTTAAACAAAGGTTTAGCGGTCTATGGGGGTCATTCTGACCCGTTCGTACGCTGCAATCTTTCGCAGCCATGCAAACGGGTCAGAACTGTGCATGCGTGCGGGCAGCGGTGAGAGTAAAGAAGAAAACGTTCGCAGCAGCGAACGCCAGAAGATTGACAGGAAGAGGCCGGCCGGGGGTGGCAACTCAACTTTTATTGGGAGTGCCGAAGAAAACGCAGGCATGTCAGGCTGAATGTAGGGAGGGATCCTGACGTCAGCTCCAGGAAGGATCATTGCAGTGGGTGAGTAAGTCTTGAGCTGTGCAGAGACTGCACAAACTTTTTGCTTGTGCAGCTCTCTGCACAGCGGATCGCAGCCCTGCAAAGCCCTAACCCCCTCACCTGTAGGCGGCGACTACCTGATCGCAACAGTGCTAAAAGTAGCCTGCTAGTGATAAGGTTGGAATGTACGTACAAAGCCTTGAAGAGAGATAAAGTGCACAATCAGCTCCTAACTGCCATGTTACAGGCAGGATTTGAAAAATGACAGGAGCTGGTTGGTACTTTATTACGTTATACTTTATCTCTCTTCAAGGCTTAGTACATAGACTCTAAAGGCCCATACACATTAGACGATGTCGCTCTGTGAGCGACATCGTCTAACGTTTCCCCCTCCCGGGCCGGCCGGTCGGCGGCCGCCTGTATGCACTGAGCGATATGACCGCTCATATCGCTCAGTGACGTCACGCCCCCGCCAGCCCTGCATGAAGGTCGTGGACGACAGTCCACATCCTTCATGCATGCCCTACCGACAGCGACGATCGTTGCCGACCCGCGGGGCCGCGCATCGGTCGTCGCTGGCGGCATACACACTTAACGATAAAATGAGCGACGTCGCTCAAGGAGGGGGAAAATGAGCGACGTCGCTCATTATATCGTTAAGTGTGTATGGACCTTAAGTCTAGCACATGTTTGTCAAGCATCTAGATACCTGTTATCAGAATATGGGGCAGATATACTACAAGCACATCCTGTAACATGACAGTAGCGGATTGGCTGGTACTTTGGGGTCTTTGTAGTAAGCCTTGGAGAGAGATAAAGTAGACAGATTAAGTACCAGCTAACCGGCCCCTGTCTTGTCATAGTCTGTGTTTGAAAAATGACAGGAGCCGGTTGGTTGGTACTCTCTCTCTCTCCAAGAGATTTGGGGCCTAATTCAGACCTGATCGTAGCCGTGCAAACTTCTGCACATCTACGATCAGTTTCACAGACATGCGGGGGGACGCCCAGCACGGGGCTAGTCTGCCCTGCATGTCAGGCCCTACTCCCCCGCCCCCCGCACAAGTTCCTAAAGCATCGCACAGCGGCAATGCTTTTGTACTTGATGAGTAGCTCCCTACCTGCGCGCTGGCAGGGAGCTACCAGTCACTCTCCGGGTCGCAACGCCTGCGTGTGACGTCACGCAGTCACCACGGCCCACCCCCAAGTTTATAAACACTGGGCTTGATGTATAAGCAGTGAAAAGAGAGGAGAGTGGAGAAGTTGTCCATAGCAAGCAATCAGCTTTGAGAAAGCACTTCTATAACATGATAGGTAGGTGCTAATCGGTTGCTACAGGGAACTTCTCCACTGTTTAATACATCAATCCCACTGTTAGGAATGACAGATATGTTGCTGAATGCATTAAATATAGCCTGGTTTTCTCCTTTAGAAACAAACTCACAACATTCCTACAAGAAATCTAGTCCCCTCCAGACATTCCCCTTTCCAGTCCAAAATGGGATTTATTTTCCTCAGCTACGGATACGTTGTACATTACTCACAGAATAACGTACTCCCTACTGTATCTTATAAGGGTATTGGAAGTCCTTAAGAGTTCTCTAACCATATGAATGCACAAGGCTGCAGGCTGAGTGGTTACAGAGGATGAGGACTTCTTAAATCCTTATAATTTACAGGAGGGGTGCATTCAGAGATGCAGTCTAGCACCAATTATCGTGCCGCTATAGCTCTTCCTACTTATAGGCCCCACACACTGGCCGATATTCCTCAAAGATATGAACGATCTCGTTCATTATTGAACGAGATAACGTTCATATCTTTCAGTGTGGAGTCACCAGCGATGAACGATGTGCGGCCCCACGCTCGTTCATCGCTGGTGCCCCATCGGCTGTACCTGCAGGCCAATATCGACGATCTCGTCCATATTTGCCTGCACCTCAATGGAGCCAGGTGACGGGGGGAGTGAAGAAACTTCACTCCCCCCGTCACTGCCCCCCCGCCGCCGGGTTGCCCGATGGCCGTATCCGCCGTCGGGCAGCTCAGCGGCGGATCTTTATATGTGTAGGGCCCTTTAGTGGGGAATTCAATTACCCACAGGAATATACCACGGCTAATTGAGCCCAATTAGCCCCAAAGTCAACAGTTAATGTTTTTATTTTTTTAAAGGCTGATGCTGGTTTACGCTGCAAACCTGTTAACGCATAGGTTCACGAACTTTTCACGGATTCTATGCGTTAACCCGTTAATTTAACAGGTGTTAACATTAACCCCCTATGTCAGATTTGTCAAAAAGCATTGGTTATAGAACATTTGACACTTATCACCTCTTTGTACGTCACCTTGATTATTCCGGATACTGCACAAGGTTTTCTAATATTTGTATATTTAATAACTACAAGACTGTATATTACTTCTACTGTTCAGTGAGAAACCAAGGATATCAGATTAAAAAAAGAAGTTTAACAGCAGCTCTAAAACAGATCAAAACAGTTTTTTGTTTTTTTTTACTAGGACCAAAGACAATAAAAACTCTAAAAAGGTAAGCAGAATCATGTGAGTTTACTCAGGGGTAAACACCCTGGATATAGATGATCAATTTGCAATGGCGTAAAGAAATACAGGGCTGTAAGGGAGTTTTAGTGTATTATATAGCACCCCTTGAGGACAATATTACTTTTACTGCTGTAGGTACAATTCCTTTGGGATCTCCATATACACTAACTGTATTGTCCATTATAAGTGGACAAGATTATCATTTAGGTTGTTACCGAAATACTGTAGGTACACAGTGACAGAATACAATTTATACACATACAATCCCATGCATCCCATATCTTTCTTTGTACAGTATAGTAAACAACCAGTTATCAAAATATAGCAATATAGTAACTACTCTATCAACAGTGGGGTAAATCTTCTTAAAAAGCAAAAAAAAAACAAAACAAAAAAAACACAGCAATACAAAGTAACACACACTGATTCTCACAGATGAGAAACAAAATACATTAAAACCTACCGGTTTAATTTCTTCTCTGTCCAGTTTTCGCCGGTAGAGCAGAAGGGCGTGGATGGCGTTTCCAGCTCTTGCAGCTTGTATATGCGTTGGCAACACATACAGGTAATCCTAGGGGAGTTAAAAGAACCACCATACATTAACTTGCGACAATAAAGATGGAAAAAAGGATTTTAATTATCGGCAAATCCTTTTCTCATAGTCCGTAGAGGATACTGGAAATCCATTTAGTACCATGGGGTATAGACGGGCCCACTAGGAGCCTTGGGCACTTTAAGAATTTGATAGTGTGCGCTGGCTCTTCCTCTATGCCCCTCCTACCAGACTCAGTCTAGGAAACTGTGCCCAAGCAGACGGACATACTTTGAGAGGAGAGAAAAGAAAAGTGGCGAGATTACGAACCAGCACACCGAACAAGAGGAAAGCCATGCTAACCAAACTTGAAACATGAACAGCAACAGCTGAACAAACCAGAATACTTAACTAAGTGCAGGAAGAACGAAGCATCGGGCGGCCGCCCAGTATCCTCTACGGACTACGAGAAAAGGGATTTATCGGTAGGTAACTAAAATCCTATTTTCTCTTCAGTCCTAGAGGATACTGGGAATCCATTTAGTACCATGGGGGATGTACCAAAGCTCCCAAACCGGGTGGGGGAGAAATGAGGTTCCTGCAGAACTGACTGACCAAACTGAAGGTCCTCAGAGGCCAAAGTATCGAACTTGTAGAACTTTGCAAACGTGTTTGAACCTGACCAAGTAGCTGCTTGGCAGAGCTGTAAAGCAGAGACACCCCGGGCAGCCGCCCAAGAAGAACCCACCGACATAGTAGAGTGGGCCTGTACAGATTTTGGAACCGGCAATCCTGCCGTGGAATAAGCATGCTGGATAGTGAGCTTGATCCAGCGTGCAATAGACGGCTTTGACGCAGGACACCCAATTTTATTGGGATCATAAAGAACGAACAGCGAGTCAGATTTTCTATGACAAGCTGTTCTCTTCACATACACCTTCAAAACCCTCACAACATCCAAAGACTTTGAAGTAGCAGAGGTGTCCGTCACAGCTGGAACCACAATAGGTTGGTTGGTGTGAAAAGCGGACACCACCTTAGGTAGAAATTGCTGCCAAGTTCCGAGTCCAGCTCTGTCCTCATGGAAAATTAAGTAGGGACTCTTGTGAGACAATGCCCCTAGTTCCGACACACGTCTTGCTGAGGCCAAGGCCAACAATGTGACGGTCTTCCACGTAAGGTACTTCACGTCAACCTCTTGTAACGGTTCAAACCAGTCCAACTGGAGGAAATGGAGCACCAAATTGAGAGCCCAAGGTGCCGTGGGAAACACAAAGGGAGGCTGGATGTGTAGAACACCTTTCAAGAACGTCTGGACCTCAGGGAGAGAAGCCAATTGTTTCTGAAAGAAAATAGACAAAGCCGAAATCTGGACTTTAATGGAGCCTACGCGTAGGCCCACATCCGCTCCCGACTGCAGAAAAATAGCAGGAGACGTCCCAGATGAAATTCCACAGCGGAATATTGTCTATTCTCACACCAAGATACATACTTCTTCCTTATACGGTGGTAATGTTTAGATGTTACCCCTTTCCTGTCCTGGAACATAGTCGGGATGACCTTGTCAGGAATCCCTCTCCTGGCTAGGATCAGCCTTTTAACCTCCATGCCGTTAAACGTAGCCGCGGTAAGTCTTGATAGACGAACGGCTCCTGTTGTAGAAGATTCTTGCGAAGAGGCAGAGTCCACGGATCTTCGAGGAACATCTCCAGGAGGGCCGCATACCAGGCCCTTCTTGGCCAGTCTGGAGCAATGAGTATTGCTTGAACCTTTTCCCTTCTTATTCTCTTTAGAATTCTTGGGATCAGAGGAGCTGGAGGAAACACGTACACCATCTGGTAGACCAATGGAGTTGTCAGAGTGTCTACCGCCACTGCCTGTGGTTCTCTCGACCTGGAACACTGCTTGAGCTTCTTGCTGGAACGAGATGCCATCACGTTGATTCGTGGATATCCCCTCCGACGTGTCAAGCAACTGAACACTTCCGGGTGAAGGCTCCACTCCCCCGTGTGCAGATCGTGTCTGCTGAGGAAGTCTGCTTTCCAGTTGTCTACTCCCGGAATGAAGACTGCCGACAAAGCCACAGCGTGTTTTTCTGCCCAGAGGAGAATTTTTTACACCTCTGACATTGCTGCTCAGCTTTTCGTTCCGCCCTGTTGGTTTATGTACGTTACCGTCGTTACATTGTTCGACTGGACTTGAATGGCCTGATTCCGAAGTAGAGATGAGGCCTGCAGAAGGGCTTTCTAGATAGCCCTGAGTTCCAGGATGTTTATTGGTAGGACGACTTCCTGACTTGACCATCTTCCTTGAAACTGCACCCCCTGGGTGACTGCTCCCCAACCTCTGAGGCTTGCGTCAGTGGTTAGCAGAATCCAATTCTGAATCCCGAACCTCCAACCCTCGACGAGGTGAGAAGTCTGTAGCCACCACAGAAGGAAGATCCTTTCTCTTGGCAACAGACTGATCCTCTGGTGTATGTGAAGATGTGATCCGGACCATTTGTCCAATAGATCTAGCTGGAAGGGCCTCGCATGAAACCTTCCGTACTGAAGCGCCTCGTAAGAGGCCACCATTTTACCCAGAAGGCGAATGCACAGATGCATCGAGATCCGGGTTGGTTTCAGGACAGCCCGAACCATCGACTGGATTTCCATAGCCTTCTCCACAGGAAGGAACACTCTCCGAGATTGTGTGTCCAGTATCATTCCCAGGAAGGAAAGCCTCTGCGTCGGTTCCAGGTGAGATTTTGTCAAGTTCAGAATCCACCCGTGATCCAGGAGTAGTCTGGTTGAGAGGCGAATACTGTCCATCAACCGCTCCCTGGACGGTGCCTTTATCAGAAGATCGTCCAGGTACGGAATTAATTCACTCCGTTTGCGGAGTATAAACATCATCTCTGCCATCACCTTGGTGAACACTCTCGGTGTTCACTAAGGTCCTAAGGAAAGCTCGGGGAGGGCAGAAGGGCAAAAGCTCACTTGATCTTGATTGTTAGTATGAATACAGACTGTGAAAGCGGGGCCTCACGATCCTTCTGACTTTTTGGGTTTTAAGCAGGAGGTGTCAGAAAAGAGACCAAATGGCAGGGCCTGGAACTGGTAGTGGCAGTCCTGCAGTGCAAACTATAGAGAAGCCTGAAGAGGCGGCCAAATCGGAACGTGAAGGTACGCATCCTTGATATCCAGAGACACTAGGAATTCCCCCTCCTCCAGACCTGAGATCACCGCTCTCAGAGATTCCATCTTGAATTTGAACACTCGTAAGTATGGGTTCAACGACTTGAGGTTCAAAATCGGTCTTACCGAACCGTCCGATTTCGGTACTACAAACAAGTTGGAATAATGGGGGTCATTCAGAGTTGATGGTAGCTGTGCTAAATTTAGCACAGCTACGATCAGGCACTCAGACATGCGGTGGGACGCCCAGCACAGGGCTAGTCCGCCCCGCATGTCAGTGCCGGCCCCCCCAGCAGAAATGCAAAAGCATTGCACAGCGGCGATGCTTTTGCATTTTAGGAGTAACTCCCGGCCAGCGCTGCTCCTGCGGCTGGCCGGGAGAACTTCCTCGCTGCCCGGGTCGCAGCGGCTGCGTGTGACATCACGCAGCCGGCGCGGGCCGCCCCCCCCCCCCCCCAATAGTCCGGCCACGCCTGTATTGCCCGGACCATGCCCCCTAAACGGCGGCTTAACGCCGCTGTCCAGCCCCCTCCCGCCCAGCGACCCCCTCTGCCTGTCAATCATGCAGAGGCGATCGCTACGATACAACGGCCTTCGGCCGCCCAGCATGCACCGGCGCAGATCCGACTTGATTGCTCACTGCAGTTTATCGCTTACTTGTTATGCAGATGAGGTGGAACTGGAACAATGACCTGAGTCTGTACCAGTTTTTGGAGGGCATCCTGTAAGGTTATACTTGCTTCCTGCAAAACTGGTAAGCCTGATTTGAAGAATCTGTGAGGTGGGAGCTCCTGAAACTCCAGTCTGTAGCCCTGGGAAATAAGATCTATGACCCAGGGATCCTGGCAAGATATTGTCCAGATGTGACTAAAATTTTTTAGTCGGGCTCCCACCTGCCAGTCTTCCAGGAATCGCGGTCCACCGTCATGCTGAAGGCTTTGAGGAAGCAGAGCTTGAGCTCTGTTCCTGTGAACCGGCAGTTGATGGTTTTCGTGGTTTACCTCTAGCGCCGCTGGTGGCTGTAGAAGAACCTCTGGTTTTGCCCTTAAACTTGGCAGTCCGAAAGGACTACAGATTAGGTCCTGAGTAGGCCTTCCTATCTGGGGGAGCTGCAGAAGGAAGATATGTGGACTTACCTGCAGTAGCTTTGGAGATCCATTTGTCTAGTTCATCACCAAATAAGGCATCTTCTGTGAAGGGTAGGCCTTCCATGCCTTTCCTGGAATCCGCGTCAGCAGTACACTGGCATAGCCATAAGCCTCTACGTGCCATAGCAGTGGTGCGTACATTAAGCAATCCCATTTCTTTTATGGCTTCCACCATAAAATTCACAGAGTCCTGTATATGTAGCAGAAGTAAAATAATCTCTCTTCGATTAGGTTAACAGACCATTTGGCGATGGCCTTAGTAATCCACCCACATGCTATAGTGGGTGTCTGGGCCACCCAAGTAGCTGTATACAAAGATTTGAGTGTATTCTCAATTCTACGATCAGCTGTATCTTATAGGGAAGCTGCACCAGGGACAGTCAGTACAATTTTCCGTGACAGCCTGGATACTGATGCATCCACTATCGGCGGATTTTCCCACTTTTTCCTCTCCTCAGGAGGAAAAGGAAAGATATCAACCTTTTAGGGATTTGAAATTTCCTATCATGATTAACCCATGGTTCTTCAAACAAGGTATTTAGTTCCTTTGACACAGGAAAAGTGGCTGGGGATTTCTTTTTTATATTAAAATAAGATTCCTCAGTCTCCTCTGTTACCTTATCAGGGATATGCAGAACTTCTCTGATAGCTTCTATGAGAGCCTCCATTCCCTGTGACAGAATAGTCACCCCCACCTCTGAGTCCACCTCCCCCTCCTCCATGTCTGACCTGTCATCATCAGAGTCAGACTGCAGGATATGAGCCAAGGGACGTTTTTGCGGACAAATGGCAGGGGACTGAGACGCTGGTCTGGGTACAGAGTCTCTGTTAATAAACTCAGTCATCGATTGTCTTAAGTATTGAGTCTCTTTCTAATTGCGGGACAATTTAGAAGAGATATTGGAAATCATTCCCCTAATGGAATCCAGCCAAGCTGGCTCTGCCTTGCTAGCCTGGGAGGGTACACTGCAATGAAGGGGTAATTCAGACCTGATCGCTCGCAAGCGTTTTTTTGCAGCGCTGCAATCAGGTCAGAACTGCGCATGAACCACAATGCGCAGGCGCGTTGCATGAGTACAAAGCGGATCATTGCAGTGAGATGTGTTTTGCGAAGAATCCATTCGCACAGCCGATCGCAAGGAGATTGACAGGAAGAAGGCGTTTGTGGGTGGCAACTGACCGTTTTCAGGGAGTGGTTGGAAAAACGCAGGTGTGTCCAAGCGTTTGCAGGGCGGGTGTCTGACGTCAATTCCGGCCCCGGACAGGCTGAAGTGATCGCAGCGGCTGAGTAAATCCTGGGCAACTCAGAAACTGCACAAAGTTTTTTTGTACCGCTTGGCTGCACATGCGATCGCACACTTGCACAGCTAAAATACACTCCCCGGTGGGCGGCGACTATGCGAACAAAGGACTGCAAAAACCAGCTAGCGAGTGATCAGGTCTGAATTACCCCCTGAGTACACTGTAGTGAACCCCCTGGACAAGAGGCACACTGTGCCTTACATGAAACACACTCTTTGTCTGACAAACTGTGACAGTGACAGCACACACACAAGAACAGGTTAAACGCATAATTGACCCACAAAGAACCCTGCAAGAGACACAGATAGCCTGGAGCCAGCACACAGTGCACTTACTACTAATGCCAAGCTTAGCCGGGTTGCAGACTAAGTACCCAGATTGGGGACTTAGTACAATAGTAAGCACTTCCCCCCCCTGCTATGACCCCCTTGTACCGCTCAGGTAATCTGGAGTCTGTCCGGAGGAGCAGCGCGTCCCTGTCAGTCAGCATCTGTGTCCACTGCAGAGGGAAAAAGTCGATGGTGAGCTGCTGGATCCGCTCATGGTGAAGCCATGCCCCGTCAATGGTGAGCGGTCTTCCCGCTTTTTTATACTGGCTGAGGTAATTTTTAGTGCTTAAAATGGAGTCAGTCGCCTTTTAAGTCTGTAATGCCAGTCTGGGAACTGTGTACACCCGTAGTGTACTTAGACTCGGTTCACTCCCCCAGAAGTGGTGCGTTCGCACTGTGTACTGAGTCTGGATATTCCGCCGCCCCCCGTGGAAGCCGTGCATCTCTGTACCCTAATGCCGCCATAATGGCCGGCGACCCGCTAACCGGGATGCCGGCTTAGTACTCACCACTCTTCATTCTTCTGGCTCTGTTAGGGGTGGTAGCGTGCTGTGGGAATGTACGCTCGCCGTGGTGGGGTGTCCAAATAGTTCCCTCAGGAGCTAATGTCCTGTCAGTGGGGAACGGGACCATTAACCCTTCAAGAGGTTGGGTCGTTCTTCCCCCTAAGTCCCACGAAGCAGACAGGCTGGTGCCATCCAGTCCTGCCTGAAAATAACAAACAGATAAAATAAATGCAGAAAACTGTTCAGCAGCTTTCATGCGGCTCCTCTGGGCACATTTTCTAATCGGAGTCTGGTAAGAGGGGAAGAGAGGGAGGAGCCAGGGCAGACTATCAAATTCTTAAAGTGCCCAAGGCTCCTAGTGGACCCGTGTATACCCCATGGTACTAAATGGATTCCCAGTATCCTCTAGGACGTAAGAGAAAAGATGATTTGTGATCACGATGTACATGAAAAGAACAAATACTTTTGACCAAGCTGTGCTTTAAAAGGTACATTTAACATTCATTACAGTGCACCAAAAAGTAGTAAATTTGTGCAGAAGGGTGCAGTGGAGAATCCTGTCACACTTGTACCATGTTAAGTCTCCACTGCATTTTAACTGGATGTGGTACAATACGAGGACACCAGCGTGTCGACATGGAGATGTCAAATGTTGACATTTAGGAGGGAATTCAATGGTTTCTCACTGTGGCCGCCACTAGATGACGCTTAATGGAGCAATTCAATAGTTGCTCTGTTCGGGCGCACTGACCTGCGGGGAAACACATTTCAGCTTGCAGCCCCCCCAGTGCTGGTGAGCTGAAATATGCAAACAGTGATCCGTTTTATGCGCACAAACTGCAATTTTGGCAATCGCGCCCTTTAGTTTAGTCAGGTCTAGCTGCTTTATGTGGCTAAACCAGACACTAATGGGCGCGATCGGCACGATAAGCGGCATCAATTAAATATCACCCCTGCGATCTTCCATCACTTTAGATGGGAGATCGGGTGGCGATATCAATTGAATTCCCCCATATAATGTGGACATTGCCAGACAGCAAACATTGTGAATGAATCAACTAACATTAACCATAGCCTAACCCTAAAATTGGTTGACTCAATAAGACCATGTCTACATTTCTCAGTGTCGGCATTGTGAATGCTGACATGCTGAATATTGACATTCTGAATGTCAGCATGATGAACATATACCATTATAACAATGTAATGCAACAGCTGGAGATTGGCCCCTAGAGAACTACGCGGAGGTCAAACTACTGGAGAGGACCTCAAGATGGAGAACAAGTGGACACACTGCTGGAAACTACCATTGTCAGTTACATGGAAGCAACGTAACTTTTTTCTTTTTATTTAAAGACACTTCATAAAAACTA
Organism: Pseudophryne corroboree; assembly: GCF_028390025.1. Taxonomy (NCBI): domain Eukaryota; kingdom Metazoa; phylum Chordata; class Amphibia; order Anura; family Myobatrachidae; genus Pseudophryne; species Pseudophryne corroboree. Next base: position 64,942,436 of record NC_086454.1, on the reverse strand, counting down.
AATTAAAAAGTGACCTAACAATCTCCCATAATACTACACCAGGGCTTGATATTTTTTTTTTCTCTTTTCTAGGAGCTAGGATAATGGTTCACCAATGAATCATAGTTTGATAACCAGAGGGCAAAACAATTATGTGTTGTAAACAAAGTGATGAAATTCTTCATTTACTTCCCATTTAGATTGTAAGCTCTTTGGAGCTTGCTTCTCATTCTCTCATTGTACTTATTTCCCCCAATAATTTGTTGTCTGTTCATTAATTCTGTAAGAGGTTCCATTTACTACGAGCCGCCACACACATATTGCATCAAAAATGTTCCCTCACCGTTCATACGGGGAGGTGTAGAGGGTGCGAGAAGGTAATAAAGTGATGTTCTATGTACAGGGCCAGTGTACTCTGGATTTCAAATTGTTTTATCACACCCTTGTGGTAATAGTACAAGACTGAACATAAGGTTATCTGCATGGAACTAGAACATAAATGAAACAAATGCCTGCAATCACTTTTTATTATCCACTACCCGGGAAGATTATAAAATTCTTTGACTCATTTTCCCAATTCTCCATTTTGTACTGGTTCCTCGCAATAGTATTTTGTTTTTGTTCCTAAATGCTATAGCGTACACCATGGGGCACAACATAAATGAACATATTAAATCAGAACATGTTCATTCAGATAGACAGCTGTCACACAAGGACAGGGTAAAAGGTGTGAGGAGGTAATGAAGTCTCTTAAGGATAGCTCGGTGGACAGACTTTGGTCTCTATATAAATATTATCACAGCCTTGTAGTAATTATACAAGGTGTGAGATAGGGTCATTTACATGGAATTACCATAGACCAAATGCAAAATGGTCAGCATGGATAAACAAAGCATGGGTGATAGAAAATGTATCAAGTTGAATTGAACGGATACATAATGAAGTAAAAAAGCATTTTGTTTCCCCCAGCACCATAAATGACATCAGTAACCAGATATAAATCCTACACAATATTAGAATTCAGAGATCTTGGTTACATATATTTGCACAAATATGAATGAGCCCCCCAAGCAGCGTCAAGGCCTCTCTGTATATTGGGGGTGCCTAGCGCTATATCTAGGTGCATGGTGCGGCACATAATGAAGACTAACTTATACCGCTTTCACACCACAATGCCGGGTCGCACCCGGGAATTGGAAACTGGTCCTTCCCAGGTGCGACACGGCATTGGACCCTTCATACTGCCATCCCGACCCTGCAATATGCCGGGACGGGACTGGCGCTAAGAGATGAGATCATCTCTGCGCTGCCTCTCCCTATGCAATGAATGGGTACCGGGTCGCATTGACCGGGCAACCCGTTCACACTGCACCTGACCCGGTATTTAACCCAGGAATAACCCTTCTTTTTGCCCGGGTTTAATTACTGGTTCAGTCAACCCGGGAATGGGTCACTGACCCATTTCACACCACACAGCGACCCGTGTCGAGCAAGCAATATACCGGGTTATTTTTGCGATGTGAAAGGGGTATTATTGATAATAAGATTTTACTTACCGATAAATCTATTTCTCATAGTCCGTAGTGGATGCTGGGGACTCCGTCAGGACCATGGGGAATAGCGGCTCCGCAGGAGACAGGGCACAAAAGCAAGCTTTTAGGATCACATGGTGTGTACTGGCTCCTCCCCCTATGACCCTCCTCCAAGCCTCAGTTAGGTACTGTGCCCGGACGAGCGTACACAATAAGGAAGGATCTTGAATCCCGGGTAAGACTCATACCAGCCACACCAATCACACCGTACAACTTGTGATTTGAACCCAGTTAACAGTATGATAACAATGAAGTAGCCTCTAAAAAAGATGGCTCACAACAATAATAACCCGATTTTTTTGTAACAATAACTATGTACAAGTAATGCAGACAATCCGCACTTGGGATGGGCGCCCAGCATCCACTACGGACTATGAGAAATAGATTTATCGGTAAGTAAAATCTTATTTTCTCTAACGTCCTAGTGGATGCTGGGGACTCCGTCAGGACCATGGGGATTATACCAAAGCTCCCAAACGGGCGGGAGAGTGCGGATGACTCTGCAGCACCGAATGAGAGAACTCCAGGTCCTCCTCAGCCAGGGTATCAAATTTGTAGAATTTAGCAAACGTGTTTGCCCCTGACCAAGTAGCTGCTCGGCAAAGTTGTAAAGCCGAGACCCCTCGGGCAGCCGCCCAAGATGAGCCCACCTTCCTTGTGGAATGGGCATTTAAAGATTTTGGCTGTGGCAGGCCTGCCACAGAATGTGCAAGCTGAATTGTACTACAAATCCAACGAGCAATAGTCTGCTTAGAAGCAGGAGCACCCAGCTTTTTGGGTGCCTACAATATAAACAGCAAGTCAGACTTTCTGACTCCAGCCGTCCTGGAAAATATATATATATATATATATATATATATATATATATATATATATATATATATATATATATATATATATATATATTTTCAGGGCCCTGACAACGTCTAGCAACTTGGAGTCCTCCAAGTCCCTAGTAGCCGCAGGCACCACAATAGGTTGTTTCAGGTGAAACGCTGACACCACCTTAGGAAGAAACTGGGGACGAGTCCGCAGTTCTGCCCTGTCCGAATGGAAAATCAAATATGGGCTTTTGTTAGACAAAACCGCCAATTTTGACAATCGCCTGGCCGAGGCCAGGGCCAACAGCATGGTCACTTTCCATGTGAGATATTTCAAATCCACAGATTTGAGTGGTTCAAACCAATATGATTTGAGGAATCCCAACACTACGTTGAGATCCCACGGTGCCACTGGAGGCACACAAGGGCTGTATATGCAATACTCCCTTGACAAACGTCTGGACTTCAGGAACTGAAGCCAATTCTTTCTGGAAGAAAATCTATAGGGCCGAAACTTGAACCTTAATGGACCCCAATTTGAGGCTCATAGACACTCCTGTTTGCAGGAAGTGCAGAAATCGACCTAGTTGAAATTTTTTCGTGGGGCCTTCCTGGCCTCACCCACGCAACATATTTTTACCACATGTGGTGATAACGTTGTGCGGTCACCTCCTTCCTGGCTTTGACCAGGGTAGGTATGACCTCTTCCGGAATGCCTTTTCCCTTAGGATCCGGCGTTCAAACCGCCATGCCGTCAAACGCAGTCGCGGTAAGTCTTGGAACAGACAAGGTCCCTGCTGGAGCAGGTCCTTTCTTAAAGGCCGATGCCACGGTTCCTCTTGGAACAGACATGGTACTTGCTGAAAGCAAATCCCTTCTTAGCTCCCGAGGCCATTAGTCCTCTGTGAGCATCTCTTGAAGTTCCGGTTACCAAGTCCCTCTTGGCCAATCCGGAGCCACGAGTATAGTTCTTACTCCTCTATGTCTTATAATTCTCAATACCTTGGTTATGAGAAGCAGAGGAGGGAACACATACACCGACTGTTACACCCACGGTGTTACCAGGACGTCCACAGCTATCGCCTGAAGGTCTCGTGACCTGGCGCAATACCTGTCCCATTTTTTGTTCGGGCGGGACGCCATCATGTCCACCTTTGGTCTTTCCCAACGGTTCACAATCATGCGGAAAACTTCCCGATGAAGTTCCCACTCTCCCGGGTGGAGGTCGTGCCTGCTGAGGAAGTCTGCTTCCCAGTCGTCCACTCCCAGAATGAACACTGCTGACAGTGCTATCACATGATTTTCCGCCTAGCGAAAAATCCTTGCAGTTTTGCCACTGCCCTCCTGCTTCTTGTGCCGCCCTTTCTGTTTACGTGGGCGACTGCCGTGATGTTATCCCACTGGATCAATACCGGCTGACCTTGAAGCAGAGGTCTTGCTAAGCTTAGAGCATTATAAATTTGCTCTTAGCTCCAGTATATTTATGTGGAGAGAATTCTCCAGACTTGATCACACTCCTTGTGTGACTGCTCCCCAGCCTCTCAGGCTGGCCTCCGTGGTCACGAGCATCCAATCCTGAATGCCGAATCTGCGGCCCTCTAGAAGATGAGCACTCTGTAATCACCACAGGAGAGACACCCTTGTCCTTGGATATAGGGTTATCCGCTGATGCATCTGAAGATGCGATCCGGACCATTTGTCCAGCAGATCCCACTGAAGAGTTCTTGCGTGAAATCTGCCGAATGGAAGCGCTTCGTAATAAGCCACCATTTTTACCAGGACTCTTGTGCAATGATGCACTGACACTTTTCCTGGTTTTAGGAGGATCCCGATTAGCTCGGATAACTCCCTGGCTTTCTCCTCTGGGAGAAACACCTTTTCCTGGACTGTGTCCAGAATCATCCCTAGGACCAGCAGACGTGTCGTCGGAACAACTGCGGTTTTGGAATATTTAGAATCCACCCGTGCTGTCGTAGAACTACTTGAGATAGTGCTACTCCGACCTCCAACTGTTCTCTGGACCTTGTTCTTATCAGGAGGTCGTCCATTTTCTTTGAAGACGAATCCTCCTTTCGGTCATTACCTTGGTAAGGACCCGGGGTGCCTTGGACAATCCAACGGCATCGTCTTGAAACTGATAGTGACAGTTCTGTACCACGAACCTGTGGTACCCTTGGTGAGAAAAGGCAAATTTTGGGACATGGAGGTAAGCATCCCTGATGTCCCGGGACACCATATAGTCCCCTTGTTCTTTGCTATCACTGCTCTGAGTGACTCCATCTGGATTTGAACCCTTGTAAGTGTTCAAATTTTTCAGATTTAGAATAGGTCTCACCTAGCCTTCAGTACCACCATATAGTGTGGAGTAATACCCCTTTCCTTGTTGTCGGAGGGGTAATTTTATTATCACCTGCTGGGAATACAGCTTGTGAATTGTTTTCAATACTGCCTCCCTGTCGGAGGGAGACATTGGTACAGCAGACTACAGGAACCTGCGAGGGGGGAAACCTCTCGACATTCCAATCTGTACCCCTTGGATACTACTTGTAGGATCCAGGGGTCCTGTACGGTCCCAGCGTCATGCTGAGAACTTGGTAGAAGCGGTGGAGGGCTTCTGTTCCTGGGAATGGGCTGCCTGCTGCAGTCTTCTTCCCTTTCCTCTATCCCTGGGCAGATATGACTCTTATAGGGACGAAAGGACTGAGTCTGAAAAGACGGTGTCTTTTTCTGCAGAGATGTGACTTAGGGTAAAAAACGGTGGATTTTCCAGCAGTTGCCCTGGCCACCAGGTCCCATGGACCGACCCCAAATAACTCCTCCCCTTTATACGGCAATACATCTTTGTGCCGTTTGGAATCTGCATCACCTGACCACTGTCGTGTCCATAAACATCTTCTTGCAGATATGGACATCGCATTTACTCTTGATGCCAGAGTGCAAATATCCCTCTGCGCATCTCGCATATATAGAAATGCATCCTTTAAATGCTCTATAGTCAATAAAATACTGTCCCTGTCAAAGGTATCAATATTTTTAGTCAGGGAATCCGACCAAGCCACCTCAGCTCTGCACATCCAGGCTGAGGCGATCGCTGGTCGCAGTATAACACCAGCATGTGTGTGTATACTTTTTAGGATATTTTTCAGCCTCCTATCAGCTGGCTCCTTAAGTACGGCCCTATCCGTAGATGGTACCGCTACTTGATCTGATAAGCGTGTGAGCGCCTTATCCACCCTGAGGGGTGTTTCCCACCGCGCCTTAACTTCTGGCGGGAAAGGGTATACCGCCAATAATTTTCTATCGGGGGAAACCCACGCATCATCACACACTTCATTTAATTTATCTGATTCAGGAAAAACTACAGGTAGTTTTTTCACCTCACACATAATACCCTTTTTTGTGGTACTTGGAGTATCAGAAATATGTAACACCTCCTTCATTGCCCTTAACGTGTGGCCCTAAAAGAAAATACGTTTGTTTCTTCACCGTCGACACTGAAATCAGTGTCCGTATCTGGGTCTGTGTCGACCGACTGAGGTAAATGGGCATTTTACAGCCCCTGACGGTGTTTGAGACGCCTGGACAGATACTAATTTGTTCGCCGGCCCTCTCATGTCGTCAACCGGCTTGCAGCGTGTTGACATTGTCACGTAATTTCCATAAATAAGCCATCCATTCCGGTGTCGACTCCCTAGAGAGTGACATCACCATTACAGGCAATTTGCTCCGCCTCCTCACCAATATTTTCCTCATACATGTCGACACACACGTACCGACATACAGCACACACATAGGGAATGCTCTGATAGAGGACAGGACCCACTAGCCCTTTGGGGAGACAGAGGGAGAGTTTGCCAGCACACACCAAAACGCTATAATTATCCAGGGACAACCTTTATATAAGTGTTCCTCCCTTATAGCATTTTAATATATATACATATCGCCAAATCAGTGCCCCCCCTCTCTGTTTTAACCCTGTTTCTGTAGTGCAGTGCAGGGGAGAGCATGGGAGCCTTCCCACCAGCCTTTCTGTGAGGGAAAATGGCGCTGTGTGCTGAGGAGAATAGGCCCCGCCCCCTTTTCGGCGGGCTTCTTCTCCGGAGTTTTAGATATCTGGCAGGGGTTAAATACATCCATATAGCCTCAAGGGCTATATGTGATGTAGTTTTCGCCATACAGGTATTATACATTGCTGCCCAGGGCGCCCCCCTCCAGCGCCCTGCACCCTCCGTGACCGCTGTGTGAAGTGTGCTGACAACAATGGCGCACAGCTGCAGTGCTGTGCGCTACCTGATGAAGACTGAGAGTCTTCTGCCGCCTGGTTCCGGACCTCTTCATCTTCAGCGTCTGCAAGGGGGGTCGGCGGCGCGGCTCCGGGACGAACCCCAGGGCGAGCCCTGTGTTCCGACTCCCTCTGGAGCTATGTCCAGTAGCCTAAGAATCCAATCCATCCTGCACGCAGGTGAGTTGAAAATCTCTCCCCTAAGTCCCTCGATGCAGTGAGCCTGTTGCCAGCAGGACTCACTGAAAATAAAGAACCTAAAAACTTTTTCTAAGTAACTCTTTAAGAGAGCCACCTAGATTGCACCCTTCTCGGCCGGGCACAAAAACCTAACTGAGGCTTGGAGGAGGGTCATAGGGGGAGGAGCCAGTACACACCATGTGATCCTAAAAGCTTGCTTTTGTGCCCTGTCTCCTGCGGAGCCGCTATTCCCCATGGTCCTGACGGAGTCCCCAGCATCCACTAGGACGTTAGAGAAATAATGTATAGTTTCTGTATCAATTGCCGTTTTGAGCTAAACTGAAAAAATTGACAGATGACAGCAGGACGGACATCCTCCAACAAAAGCATTGTTAAATATTATTTTTCAGTCAGGGTTTATACTGAACCCAAGTCTGCAGTGGTGTGGGGGTATTCACTGCCTGATGAAGCAGCGTCAGCTGATAACACAAGGATATTAACGAGCAACTCATTCTAATATGCACAGTCACCATTTATAAACTAATGACAGCCTCAACCTACAGCTACAGCATTAGCACTCATGAGACCTGATGCTCGTCAGTAAAGCAAAAAAAACCATGTAACTTTGTATCTGGAACAAACCCTGTTGCAATGCAAGGGGAGTAAATACATTTATGTTTTTTCTGTGCAGGGTAAGTACTGGCTGCTTTTGCGTGTAGCCCACAAATGTTAGACAGCTTTATTTTTACACTGCAATTTAGATATCAGTCTGGACACACCCCACCCAAATTTTAAAACCCATGTGCAACATGTTTTTGCCCAGTTACTTGCTTTTTTTGCTTTGCTTACAAATATGAATCAGGCCCATGGTTTTCCATTTGCATTAGAAAGTGCTAATGTGTATTGAATTTGTGCTGGTTGTAGGAATTAATGATCCCTATGTTTCCACCTGTTCACACGGTGTATACCACGCAGCAGAAAACACAAGCCTCAGAATAAGGCTCAAGGACATTAGACACTAGATATGCAGGTGTGTGGATCATTAGGTCAACAAGCAAAAGGTCTACAGCCTATAGGTCGATCCCACAAGTTCGACATGGAAACGGTTGACGTTGTCAAAAGGGTCATTAGGTCAACAAGAAAAAGGTAGACAGCAATAAAGGTCAACAGGGGCAAAAGGTCAACACAAAAAAAAAGGTGACACAACATTAAGTTTTTTTGGAAAAGTTTTTCCGGTCAAAGCACATGGAACCCCAATAAGTGTACCACGTCCCATATTCAGGCAAGGTTACTATTCCCAATCGTAGTCCATGTGCAGTGTTCATTCTAGCACCCTGCACCTTTCAGATCTTGTGCAGTTCCTCTTTCCTGCCTGGGGTGTCGCTCTCTGCTCTGGTGCTTCTCAGAACACTCTGCTCTGTATCTCAGCACTGAAATACAGAGCAGAGTGTTCTGTGAAGCACCACAGCAGAGAGCGACACCCCAGGCAGGAAAGAGGAACTGGACCTGTTTTCAAAGGTGCAGGGTGCTAGAATGAACACTAAATGTGGATGGTAAAGTATAAAAAAGTTGATTAATATGCCAAAAAAAATAATAATCCAAAAAGGCTGTGTTGACCACCTGAACCAGTCAACTTTTTACATGTCGACCCATTGACTATGTTAACCTAATGCATGTTGACCTTTTCATTGTCGACCTACAGTCTGTATACCGATATACAGCTATCAGTATAACTATATAAGTTAAGTAATTGCTGTCAGCTTTTGAATGCAAAACTGATATTATACACGTAGTAATCAGATACAATGACTGGGACAGGACTTTGTAGTTTAGAAATGTGCAAATATATGACCACAGAAGTATTTTATCTTCAGTGACTCGATCAGGAATTCCACCTCACTATCAGTAAATAAGAATAGCTCTGGCATTGCACAAGGAGGTGATAGGTGGCATTTGCTAAACACTCACTAACAAACATTTATAGGGTAATATTTATTATATTATCAGAAGGTTCCTGATTCAATGAACAATAATATTTTATGTACACTACAAAGGATGATTCAGAGGAAAAACAGTTCATTAGCGCAGTGGTTTCCAAACTTTTTTGAATCAGGGCGCCCTAGAATATCAAAATTGTTTTCACGGCACCCCTAGGCCAAAAAATTCTTATTGAGAAATTTAGAAAGAAATATTACATTAGGTAGATCGCGTGTATATGTCATCCTTAGGGTCAGTTGTGTGGTGAGGGACAAGATTTGCTTCTGTTTGGCCACATATTTTATGATTGGCAGCCACTAGAACTGGTTTTGCCTATTATATTAACCATGAATAATTTAAATTGGTCCTGGACCACCAACCCAGGGCACCCCTGCAAGTGTCCCGAGGCACCCCAGGGAGCCACGGCACACAGTTTGGGAACCTCTGCATTAGCGTGTTGTTACGCACAGCAAGTAACCAGCTCGGTGAAATATATGTCTGGTTTGGGGTTATCCAACAAAAGCAGAACGGATCTAAAATTTTATATACACAATACAATGTTCTGGCTAGAATTCAAGAGTAAACAAGTTAGTACTAAAAAGAGCTCTATAGTGAACAGACAAGTGTAAAAGGGCCCATACACTCAGAGTATTGGGCAATTTCCCGTTCCCTGATGGCTGGGTCGAGGACTCGGCAAAATCCAGAATGTTGGAAATCCTCAATTCACAGACTTCGACAGCAAAATGACTGGAATAGGCCACACAGGGATTTTTAACACGTAGGATTTTGCCGATCTGCCGGCCACTGACGGTCACTGGAGTCTGCCGAACCACAGAACAAGGAGATATGGCTCCCATAAGGCACAGATGACCAATAAAGGTTTTGTTGACGGAGCGGTCAGAAACGTATATTCTTAATTTAGGAGATAATAGTTCCTTCTTGGAACACACAGACTTACCATTGCATAGTAATTACTGTTAACCATGATTGGCCCACGGCCTCTGAGGTAGATGTACTCTTCCCACCAGTCACTCACCTATTGGGACATAACAAAACATCAATACACGCCAACAATTATAGTACTGTGCACTACACGTATACTGTTCTTTATTGGTGAAATGTGTCACTTACATAGTTAGTAGCCCACCATGATTTCAGCTTCAGGTACCACTGAAGTCTTGGTCCTAAGTTAATGGCAAAATCTTTGGCAAGACCCTCCATCCTGCTATACTGCTGATCATCCATCAGTGGCTTAACAGAGTCCAAGTACTAATGCAAGGAAGAGAGTTCAGAGTTGGCAAAGTCATAATATATATTGACCGTGTGTACTGCACAGTTTTCTCTGACCTAAATATTCACATGCTATCTATATAAAACAGCCTAAATGCCTATTTCTGTGGTGGTATTACAAATGCTATACATTCTCTGTAAGAAAATCATCGCCATAACCTGCCAAACTGCTTGTGTGGTATTAGATAAAGCAGAATACAGGTTATGCTTCACATTACTTGTCCTAAGGGGAAATCAAGGTGCCCTAGCACTGTACGGGGTGGGGCCACACAGTAATGGGGGTGTGGCTATGCCACCTTGGCCGACCTGGCCACTGTCTCCCCAACCACCTTAGTGGCAACCCCCCTCTGGAGGTTGGATATGGTCACAGTAGGTGGTATTACATGCAGTAAATTAATATACAAAAGAGGTGGAGCCAAAATGAATGGGCAGGGCTTTGATTAATATGGTCTTTTGTACTTTTGCACTTTGTGTTGTGGCTTCTTTTTCATACTTTTTGCACTGTAATCATACATCCTCCAAACTCAGCAACAGGCCAGTTACATACAATATGGGGGTCATTCTGAGTTGTTCGCTCACAAGCTGATTTTAGCAGCTTTGCACACGCTAAGCCGCCGCCTACTGGGAGTTAATCTTAGCTTATCAAAATTGCGAACGAAAGATTAGCAAAATAGCGAATACACACTTCTTAGCAGTTTCTGAGTAGCTCCACACTTACTCGGCATCTGCGATCAGTTCAGTGTTTGTCGTTCCTGGTTTGACGTCACAAACACACCCAGCGTTCGCCCAGACACTCCTCCGTTTCTCCAGCTACTCCCGCGTTTTTCCCAGAAACGGTAGCGTTTTTTCGCACACACCCATAAAACGGCCTGTTTCCGCCCAGAAACACCCACTTCCTGTCAATCACATTACGATCACCAGAACGAAGAAAAAAACCTCGTAATGCCGTGAGTAAAATACCTAACTGCATAGCAAATTTACTTGGCGCAGTCGCACTGCGGACATTGCGCATGCGCATTAGCGACTAATCGCTCCGTTGCGAGAAAAAAATACCGAGCGAACAACTCGGAATGACCCCCAATATGCTATATAAGTAATTTGTGAAAAAAAGAAAAAAAAAATTATTTAAAGCTACAAATGCAAGCAGCCTTTTATTGCATCAGACACCATTCTAAAACCTTCCTTAGACTTGTTAGTGGGAGCGAAAACCAGAAACATGCAGATATCTGTGCCGCCATCAGACTAGTGCAGACAACTTTATGGCCATTTAAAGCCATCCATTTTTACATAAAGAATGAAAGCAACTTTGCAAACAAATGCTTATTTTAAAGAGATGCCCCTTCTGAATGAAAATAAAAGTTGCAAAAAGGTCTTTGAGACGCTTTAAAAAAAAAAAAAAAATTGTTTGATCATATCAGGATTTGACCAATCTGGAGTTTACATTTCAGGCAACCACGGCCTGAACTCATTAATATATAAAACATAAGACTTTAGCCAGGACAAATGACTTCTACATTGTGTACAGTACTTCTTATTAATGAATTAGCTGAACAAGAAAAAAAAAAAAAAAAAAAAATCAATACAGGTTGAGTATCCCTTATCCAAAATGCTTGGGACCAGAGGTATTTTGGATATCGGATTTTTCCGTATTTTGGAATAATTGCATACCATAATGAGATATTATGGTGATGGGACCTAAGTCTAAGCACAGAATACGTTTATGTTACATATACGCCTTATACACACAGCCTGAAGGTGATTTTAGCCAATATTTTTTTATAACTTTGTTCATTAAACATTCACACAATTCATTTAGGTTTCATATTCACCTTATGCACACAGCCTGAAGGTCATTTAATACAATATTTTTAATAACTTTGTGTATTAAACAAAGTTTGTGTACATTGAGTCATCAAAAAACAAAGGGTTCACACTCTCACTCAAAAAAGTCTGTATTTCGGAATATTCCGTATTTCGGAATATTTGGATATGGGATACTCAACCTGTATCATAAATATGGAGCATTTTCTTCGTAAAAGCGGTTTCAGACTTTAGACAACTAAAAATAACTGACTTTTCTAGCTCATCTGCAACTTTAACTAATCTACAATAATTCTTTTTTTTGGTTTCCTTCTACAAAGACAAAGCAATGTACTTAGATAAAGCAGCACGATGGTTTGTACAAGCCAATAAATGCAAAGCAATCAGGTTGCAAAACCGCTTTGCAAAAAACTGTAGTTACTAAAAAAGTTAGGAATTAGAAAACACTAAAAAAGTCACAAGTCGAAACTCAAACCATTTAAAATAAACGACTGCCTAAAACATGTTAGAAGCTTTCTATATTAATAAGAGCACTGTGAAAAGGCTTCAAAAACTTACGGTATCTCCACATGTACCTAAAAAAGCACATAAAATAACATATGACCCTTCACATCTTACAAACCACCTATTTTCAAAGCACCTAGTAATGCTGTAGTCCAGAAAAGAAATGGGATGATTTTTCTTTTGTATAGATTTTGCATGAATGACTTCTCCTATTATATATTAATAAGCTATATCTGTTCATCAGTTTATATCCTGAAACTAACAATAATCGCTGCACCATCAGTAATGGTTTTAGAGTCAGTATATTTGACCTCATACAGTACTTGCCTACTTCTGAAAATGCATTTCAGGAAGATTGCGAAAGCAACACTGAAAGTGGCGCTGAAGAGGGCTTGTGTTAAAATGGGCTTGCGTCCAACTGTAGATGAGCCCCAAAGCAGTTATATTTTTGGCACATGTAAACTATATAAGGACGGTTATGATGTTTATTTTCCAACTTCTAGAACAGCTAGATCAGAGATTTTCAACCTTTTACAACTCGCGGCACACTGAACAAGATATAAATATTACCAAGGCACACTCAAATATAATGGTGATGCATAGTGCAGTTGCGTGTCCTAGGATGTCATGTCGCAGCTTCTCCATAGGTAACGCCTGAGCCACATCTGAAAAAAGCCAGAAGAGCCCAACACTGCCAAGGCGGCCCAAAGGTAGAACTAGCTCTGCAACCACTAAACCCACCAGTATTGATTGTTCCAGGGCCTCAGTAGCGGCAAAACACTGACGGGTCTGGCTCTGCTTTTATGGCGGCACATCTGGAGGGTTGCTCAGGGCACACTAGTGTGCCACGGCGCAGTGGTTGAAAAACACTGAGCTAGATAATGTGTGCAGATGTGATAGGAGTCTGTGTTGAACAATGTATTTAAGGTTTTCCATTATCATGTGCAGGCATCACAGTACAAAAATAAGAAAAAATAGCTGCACAGATGGCCTGTGAATCTACACTTTAGCCCATGAACCCAAAAAAGAGAGATGTTTTACCCTAGGTGTAAAAGTGCAATAAAATAAAAAAATAAAAAAAAAATCCTGCTCTCCACTATTTATTATCAATACCTCTTCTCACTCTCTCTTTTCCACAAGGTTCATACAATTCGTCACACATCCCCGTATGCTGGGAAGTGGCGGCCATTTTTTTGTAGCACACATTCTCCTTGGGACATCCCCATTAGAGAAGAGTCCCCCACGTATGCCTAACCTTATTAGCGAAAAACCATATATCTTGCAAAATGATAAAGATGAAGAATATGTAATTTGGTAAAATGACATGAACCAACAGAATGCGTGTCAATCAAGCTACTGACAGAGGTGTCATAAGAATATTATAAAGCATAATCCTGATAAAGACAGCGCCAACTACTAGATATTGTTACTCTATGGGATAAGGAATTGTTAGTAAATGTATAGTTCAAAAATGTTTGAAGGCCAAAAAAATAAAAAAATAGGCGAAGAATCAGCCCAGAAATCCTTCCAAAAATATATGTAGATCCTGAATGGATGCAAATTAGCTCCAGTGAGAAGCAAACTGCAGTGCGGAACCATGAACAATGTAAACTGCACAGTGATCTCAGTTTCCTTTTTCCAGTGTTTATTATACTGGAAGATCAACGAGAGCTTCCCAATGTAGTCCCTAAGGTGAGCACAGAACCTACCCTTTTCATTGTGTCCTTTACAGGTGGTACAGGGAGATGAGGGAGACACGCTTGGAAACTGAACAGCATAGGCTTCCGACCAGAGAACAATTTCACCATTCCCTGAAAAAACAAAATACTTATCAGTAAGCTTGCACACACAGATATGCATCACCAACTTAACGTATTTAGGGGAGATGCAGAGTAACACGAAAGTCCGCTCTGCTTTTGAGCACTGCGCATAGCCTGAACGCACTTGCGGCTGAAGGATACCTACCACTCAGTTACGTTCAAAGTGGAGGCTAATTTAAGGGAGGATTTGTTAAGAGAATTAAGTTGTGCATACATAGGGGTATATTCAATTAAAGTCGGATCCATTCCGACATGTATTTGTCGGAATGGATCAGACAACCCCTATTCAATCCCATCTAAAATTCGACTTTTTCAAGTCGAATTTAGATGGGACCCAGAGGAGGAGAGGGGGGGCGAGCCGCGAGGAGACAGCCGGCGGCAGCCAGAGGAGATCAGTGCAGCAGGATGTCACTCAGCCGCCCGACCTCACGGCAGCTTCCACCCGGCTCCAGCAGCGTGCTGGAGCCGGGCGGAAGCTGCTGTGAGGTCGGGCGGGTGAGTGACATCCAGCTGCAGCGCTACTGTAGCGCTGATCTCCCTGAATGCCCGCCGGCTGTCCCGTCTGCCTGCAGCTTCCCTCCCCCCCCCCCCCCCCCTCGCCCCCTCCGGGTCCCCATCTCAGTCCGACATCATTTGGATGTCGGACTGAGATGGTTGAAAAGGGGGCCAAAACTTGTCAGATTTGGCCCCGTTTTCGACATTAACACGTGGATCGGCAGCTATTCCGTCGATCCACGTGCTTTTCGTCAAGTCAAAAAATTTAGCAAAATATTGAATATGTCGAATCAGGATTCGACCAAAAAAGGTTGAAAACTGCCATCTTTTTCGACAGACAGCAGTTTTCGACTTCAATTGAATATACTCCATTGAGAACCTTTAATTTTCAGCCAGATCACCTGCACCAAGGATAGGGCAGTTGTGAGTGCCCGCTGATGAGAAAGATGATAGCAAAGAATCCAACTGTATGCATAGGGGCAAGAAGGTCACATAGATAGGGGGCGAACGTCCGCATGTACTGTAGCTCTGTGTACACAATGGGAGAGGAAATGTGACTGACTCAGATAAGGGGCGTGGCCACAATGAATCAATTCAGCGCAATTCGTATCACCAAGCAGCCTGGACTGCCCACTTCCCTCAGGGGGGCAGATGTATTAACCTGGAGACGGCATAAGGAAGTGATAAACCAGTGATAAATGCAAGGTGATAAACGCACCAGCCAATCAGCTCCTAACTGTTAATTTACATATTGGAGCGGATTGGCTGGTGCGTTTATCACCTTGCATTTATCACTGGTTTATCACTTCCTTATGCCTTCTCGCCTTCTCCGGGTTAATACATATGCCACAGGAAGTGGGCAGCCACCAGAAGACTTTGCCCACTGGTTCGGGTGTACGGGAGAGCCACCTGAGATTTAATCCGGGAGAGTTTGGTTGTTGTGCAGGTCTGTGTGTAATTATTATACGCCAATCACTCCCAAATTATAAAGTTCAAATATATAAGATATTTAGCTATAATGTTTTAAGACTGACCTATAAAGAACGCTACCATTTCATAATATAAAATTCTCCTAGTCCGTAGAGGATGCTGGGGACTCCGTAAGGACCATGGGGTATAGACGGGCTCCGCAGGAGATAGGGCACCTAAAAAGAACTTTGACTATGGGTGTGCACTGGCTCCTCCCTCTATGCCCCTCCTCCAGACCTCAGTTAGAGAACGGTGCCCAGAGGAGATGGACAATACAAGGCAGGATTTAGCAATCCAAGGGCAAGATTCATACCAGCCCACACCAATCATACCATGTAACCTGGAACATACATAACCAGTTAACAGTATGAACAAAAACAACAGTAACGGTCCAAGACCGATGTCAACTGTAACATAACCCTTATGTAAGCAACAACTATATACAAGACTTGCAGAGTTTCCGCACTGGGACAGGCGCCCAGCATCCTCTACGGACTAGGAAAAATAGATTTACCGGTAGGTTTAAAATCTTATTTTCTCTTACGTCCTAGAGGATGCTGGGGACTCCGTAAGGACCATGGGGTTTATACCAAAGCATCCAATCGGGCAGGAGAGTACGTATGACTCTGCAGCACCGACTGAGCAAACGCTAGGTCCTCATCAGCCAGGGTATCAAACTTGTAGAATTTAGCAAAAGTGTTTGACCCCGACCAAGTCGCCGCTCGGCAAAGTTGTAAAGCCGAGACGCCTCGGGCAGCCGCCCAAGAAGAGCCCACCTTCCTAGTGGAATGGGCCTTAACCGAATTTGGTACCGGCAATCCAGCCGTAGAGTGAGCCTGCTGAATCGTATTACAGATCCAGCGAGCAATAGTCTGCTTTCGAAGCAGGAGCGCCAATCTTATTGGCCGCATACAGGATAAACAGAGCCTCTGTTTTCCTAATTCTAGCCGTCCTGGCTACATACATTTTTAAGGCCCCGACTACGTCCAGGGATCTGGAATCCTCCAGGTCACTTGTAGCCACAGGCACAATAGGTTGATTCATATGGAACGAAGAAACCACTTTAGGCAAAAATTGCGGACGTGTCCTCAATTCAGCTCGATCCACATGAAAAATCAAGTAGGGGCTCTTGTGTGACAAAGCCGCCAATTCTGACACTCGCCTTGCTGATGCTAAGGCCAACAACATGACCACCTTCCAGGTAAGAAATTTCAACTCAACCTTGTTAAGCGGTACAAACCAGTGTGATTTTAGCAACTGCAACACCACGTTCAGGTCCCATGGTGCCACTGGAGGCACAAAAGGAGGCTGGATGTGCAGCACTCCCTTTACAAACGTCTCGACTTCTGGAAGAGAAGCCAATTCCTTCTGAACGAAAATCGAGAGGGCCGAAATCTGTACCTTAACAGAGCCTAATTTCAGGCCCATATCCACTCCTGTCTGTAGGAAGTGGAGAAAACGACCCAGATGAAAATCTTTCGTAGGTGCATTCTTGGTCTCACACCAAGACACATACTTTCGCCAGATACGGTGATAATGTTTTATCGTCACCTCCTTCCTAGCCTTTATTAACGTAGGGATGACCTCTTCCGGAATCCCCTTTTTCGCTAGGATTCGGCGTTCAACCGCCATGCCGTCAAACGTAACCGCGGTAAGTCTTGAAATGCACAGGGCCCCTGCTGCAACAGGTCTTCCCTCAGAGGAAGAGGCCAGGGATCTCCTGTGAGCATCTCTTGTAGATCCGAGTACCAGGCCCTTCGAGGCCAGTCTGGGACAACGAGTATCGTTCGTACTCTTCTTCGTCTTATGATCCTCAACACTTTTGTGATGAGAGGAAGAGGAGGAAACACGTAGACCGATTTGAACACCCACGGTGTTACCAGAGCGTCCACTGCTATTGCCTGAGGGTCCAGAGACCTGGCGCAGTACCTCTGAAGTTTTTTGTTGAGGCGTGACGCCATCATGTCTATTTGAGGAGTTTCCCAAAGACGTGCTACGTCTACAAAGACTTCTTGATGAAGTCCCCACTCTCCTGGATGGAGATAGTGTCTGCTGAGGAAGTCTGCTTCCCAGTTGTCCACTCCCGGAATGAAGACAGCTGACAGAGCGCTTACATGATTTTCCGCCCAGCGAAGGATCCTTGTGGCTTCCGCCATCGCGACTCTGCTTTTTGTCCCGCCTTGGCGGTTCACATGAGCCACTGCTGTGACATTGTCTGATTGAATCAGAACCAGTAGGTTTCGAAGAAAACTCTCCGCTTGTCGAAGGCCGTTGTAAATGGCCCGGAGTTCCAACACATTGATGTGTAGACAGGACTCCTGGTCTGACCAAAGACCCTGAAAATGTTTTCCCTGTGTGACCGCTCCCCATCCTTGGAGGCTCGCGTCCGTGGTAACCAGGATCCAATCCTGAATTCCGAACCTGCGACCCTCCCGGAGGTGAGCACTTTGTAACCACCACAGGAGGGACACTCTGGTCCCTGGGGACAGAGTTATTTTCCGATGTAAGTGCAGATGGGACCCGGACCACTTGTCCAGAAGGTCCCATTGAAAAGTCCTTGCATGGAACCTGCCGAAGGGAATGGCCTCGTAGGCCGCTACCATTTTCCCCAGAACACGAGTGCATTGGTGAACTGACACCCTTTTCGGTTTTAGCAGGTCTCTGACCATGTTCTGTATGTCTTGGGCTTTCTCTATTGGGAGGAAGACCTTCATTTGTTCCGTATCCAGTATCATACCTAGGAACGGTAGTCGAGTTGTCGGAATCAACTGTGACTTTGGTAGATTTAGAATCCAACCGTGTTGCTGGAGCACTCTCAACGAGAGCGCCACACTGTTCAGCAATTTCTCCCTTGATCTCACTTTTATCAGGAGATCGTCCAAGTATGGGATAATTGTGACTCCATGATTGCACAGGACCACCATCATTTCCGCCATTATCTTGGTGAAAATCCTCGGGGCCGTGGAGAGTCCCAACGGCAACGTCTGAAATTGGTAATGACAATCCTGTACAGCGAATCTCAGGTATTCCTGATGGGGGGCATATATGGGGACATAAAGGTACGCATCCTTTATGTCCAGAGACACCATAAACTCCCCCTCCTCCATGTTGGCTATTATCGCTCTGAGAGATTCCATTTTGAATTTGAATCTTCTTACGTACAGGTTTAGGGATTTCAGATTCAAAATAGGTCTGACCGAACCGTCCGGTTTCGGGACCACAAATAGGGTTGAGTAGTAACCTCTTCCCTACTGGTGCAGGGGAACCTTGATTATCACTTGCTGTATACACAGCGTTTGAATTGCAGCAAACACTACATCCCTTTCCGATGTGGAAGCTGGTAGGGCCGATTTGAAAAATCGGCGCGGGGGCACCTCCTCGAATTCCAATTTGTAACCCTGGGAAACTATTTCCAACACCCAGGGATTCAAGTCCGAACTGACCCAGGCCTGACTGAAAAGTCGAAGACGTGCCCCCACCGGTGCGGACTCCCTCAGGGGAGCCCCAGCGTCATGCTGTGGGTTTTGGAGCAGCCGGGGTTACTTTGGTTCCTGGGCACCTGCCGAAGCAGGTGCTCTCTTGCCTCTGCCCTTACCTCTGGCGAGGAAAGAGGATCCCCGACCTCTTTTGTACTTGTGCGACCGAAAGGACTGCATCTGATAGGGTGGTACTTTCTTTTGCTGTTGGCTAATATATGGTAAAAAATTTGATTTACCTGCTGTGGCTGTGGAAACCAAGTCCGTCAGCCCATCCCCAAACAATACATCACCCTTGTAGGGTAGTACTTTCATATGTTTCTTGGAATCCGCATCACCCGTCCATTGGCGAGTCCATAAGGATCTTCTCGCTGAGACAGACATGGCATTGGCCCTAGAAGCTAGCAATCCAATGTCCCTTTCAGCATCCCTCATAAATAAGACTGCGTCTTTAATATGGGCTAGAGTTAGGAATATAGTATCCTTATCCATATTATCAAATTGATCTGTCAGCTCATCTGTCCAAGCTGCAATTGCGCTACACACCCATGCCGACGCAATTGTCGGTCTTAGCACAGCACCCGTATGAGAGTAAATACACTTTAAGGTAGTTTCTTGCCTGCGATCTGCAGGGTCCTTAAGGGCTGCTGTGTCAGGAGACGGTAGCGCCACTTTCTTGGACAAGCGCGTCAGGGCTTTGTCCACAGTGGGGGGTGATTCCCAAATCTCCCTGTCCTGCTTAGGGAAAGGGTATGCCATATAAATTCTTTTGGGGATCTGCGGTCTCTTATCCGGAGTCTCCCAAGCTTTTCCAAAGAATTCTTTTAATTCATGAGATGTGGGAAAGTTAATAATCTGTTTCTTTTCCTTAAACATGTGTACCCTTGTGTCGAGGACCGAGGGTTCATCCACAATATGCAACACATCCCTTATTGCCACAATCATACACTGAATGGTTTTAGTCACCCTAGGGTGCAATTTTACTTCGTCATAGTCGACACTGGAATCAGAATCCGTGTCGGTAGTAGTGTCTTGTGTTAAGGGACGCTTTTGAGATCCCGACGGACCCTGTGAGTCGGTCCAATCTGAGGATTGACCCCCTGATGTCCCCCCTAAATCAGCCTTATCAAGCTTTTTATGTAAAGATGCCACACTTGCATTCAACATATGCCACATGTCCATCCAATCTGGAGTCGGCACAACCGACGGGGACACACCACTCATTTGCTCCACCTCCTCCTTGGAAAAGCCTTCCGCTTCAGACATGTCGACACACACGTACCGACACCCCACACACACAGGGATTAACCTATAAGGGGACAAAACCCCAACCAGGCCCTTAGGAGAGAGAGAGAATGCCAGCACACACCCAGCGCTTAATAACACTGGAAAAATATGACCATATAGCGTGTGTGTATATATATATATATATATATATATATATATATATATAACCAGATTCCCACTCACTGCGCTCAAAATGCCCCCCTCCTCTTTTTTCCAGCCTGAATGTTCAGCAGGGGAGAGACCAGGGAGCCAGCGTTTTGCTCATGCAGCTTCTGTGGAGAAAATGGCGCTGGTTAGTGCTGGGGATCAAGCTCCGCCCACCCGACGGCAGGCTTCGGTCCCGGTGATTTTTTTATAGAAAATGGCGGGGGATCGTAGAATTACTGCCCAGCAGCCTAATCTACCTCGTCAGTGCCCAAATGTGAGGTTTATTGCTGCCCAGGGCGCCCCCCCCTGCGCCCTGCACCCTTCAGTGCTGCTCTGTGTGTGTGAATGGGAGCAATGGCGCGCAGCGGTACCTCATGAAGATCTGATGTCTTCTGCCTTCTCATACTCACCCGGCTTCTATCTTCGGCATCTGTGAGGAGGACGGCGGCGCGGCTCCGGGACGAACCCCAGGTAAGACCTGTGTTCCGACTCCCTCTGGAGCTAATGGTGTCCAGTAGCCTTAGAAACAGAGCCCAACTTGACAAGCCAGCTCTGCTTCTCTCTCCTCGGTCCCACGATGCAGGGAGCCTGTTGCCAACAGGACTCCCTGAAAATAAAAAACCTAACAAAATTCTTTTTCCACAGAAAACTCTGGAGAGCTCTCTGCAGTGCACCCATTCTCCTCTGGGCACAAGATCTAACTGAGGTCTGGAGGGGGGGGGCATAGAGGGAGGAGCCAGTGCACACCCATAGTCAAAGTTCTTTTTAGGTGCCCTATCTCCTGCGGAGCCCATCTATACCCCATGGTCCTTACGGAGTCCCCAGCATCCTCTAGGACGTAAGAGAAAAAACGGTTTAAAAAAGTTAGAGAGAGAAAATTACATGGTTATTGTCTGCGCTTCGGCTTAAAGCCTAACCATGTAATTTCCATTGCGGTAAAAAACACAGAAAAACAACCTTTTTTGAATAGTTTTCACAATGTGTGATGTTGAGGAAAGAGGAGGCCAAGTGAACAAATGGACAGAATGTTTTCAATTAGTTCACTGAGCACAGTTCTCTTTCAATGGGAAGAAATTCAATTTGGCACGATTCTGGAAAATTGTACCCGCTAGCATCGCGCTCCATAGAGGTGAGATACAATGTTGGCACTGCTGTATACGGGCAATTCCATCACTCGGCCATCTCGGTGATGCCCAGCGGGCACTTTGCTTTCAACTGAATTTCACCCTAATTGTCTTACAGTATGAATGTGGAAATGTTAAATCACACACTGAATTACTAACATAGTACAGTTCCTCTCTATGACTGACTGACTGACTGATTTTTGTCAAAACACAAATGCTACATATGAAAGTCTACGCACCATCCATATCCTGGTAGAGGTGGAGAGTTTTCCATGCTCCTCAAACATCCATCCGTGATAGGACAGAAGCTTTTTTAGGGAACAGCGCATTGTTGCTATAAGGGCCACCCATAGGCCGGTTCCAAAGATTACACCACTGACAATCTTCTGAGTCTGGCTGGTCATGTACCCACTGTTGGAAAATAAAATATATTATACTTGAAACCCTACAAAACAGTCTACTGAATTGCAAATCTGACATTTTCATATATGACCTTTTAAGGTTGAAAACATTGTTCCCTGTTCACCGGACATTCCACTGCAGTATTAATCCCACTCCTTATAGACGGGTGAATCCCCTCCCACATCTATAGGTAGGATATCTGAGACAGCTGCGGGGCCCTGGTACTGAAGGGGGTGTGGCTAAATCCTGTATGCATGACCACGACCCTCCGGGAAAAATAATATAAAACACTAAGGCCCTCATTCAGAGTTGTTCGCTCGCTAGCTGCTTTTAGCAGCATTGCACACGCTAAGCCGCCGCCTACTGGGAGTGAATCTTAGCTTAGCAGAATTGCGAACGAAAGATTTGCATAATTGCAAATAGAAATTTCTTTGCAGTTTCTGAGTAGCTCGGGACTTACTCTGCCACTGCGATCAGTTCAGTCAGTTTCGTTCCTGGTTTGACGTCACAAACACACCCAGCGTTCGCCCAGACACTCCCCCATTTCTCCAGCCACTCCCGCGTTTTTCCCAGAAACGGCAGCGTTTTTCCGCACACACCCATAAAACGGACAGTTTCCACCCAGAAACACCCACTTCCTGTCAATCACACTTCGATCACCAGTACGATGAAAAATCCTTGTTATGCCGTGAGTAAAATACCTAACTTTTGAGTAAAATAGCTAAGCGCATGCGCTCTGCGAACCTTGCGCATGCGCAGTAAGTCACTAATCGCAATATAGCGAAACTCGGCAACGAGCGAACAACTCGGAATGAGGGCCTAAGTGTAGTGACAAGAAGCGGCGCAGCGCGATATCCCCCTTATCAGCTGGCCTGGGCCCTAACTTCTACTACTGGACAAAAGGCTAAGTGTGCAGTGATTTGCACTGCTGTGGAATTATTACCCCCGATCAGATGGGTGAAGACTGGTGTAAGTTGCCATCTTCATACAAGTATTGCAATATGCATAAGAAGCATTCCCTTGGCTTAGCCTATAAGAATTACATTGCAATGTATCTTCACGCGAGCCAACAACGGAAGGGGGCCATCAGTAGGAAGCGGTCATGCATTTTTGAGACACGCTGTATTAATCTGCTCAGTAATAACACAGCCTTTAATACAGTGAATACGAATGGCGAATAGTGACTGTAGTTGCTCTTTCAGGAAATATTATTCTAACTGGGCAACTGGACGGTCTTCAGCTACTGAACAACTACAAATTTTAGAATACTGAACTAGTAAGCGGTTTATATGGTTTCCAATCAGGCTGCCCGATGTAATGGTGCTAGTTCATTTAAAAAATAAATAAAAAATAAAGTGTATAAGTCTTCAGAAGTCCCATTTCCAATTATGTCAATCTCTGATTACAAGGGCTTCGCCATATACTGGGCAGGCAGCAGGATGGCACAGTCACCAGTGATAGCTAGTGAGAATAAGGCGGATAGAACAGACAGTCATACAGGGCAGCCAGCAGTTGTTTATGCAGGCAGGATGTGCTATAAGACCTCATATTGCAGAGAGCACAGTAGCTGGGAACCAGGTGAGCGAGTTATAAAATCCTAGTGACATTTGGTGGACCCCTTCATTCTAAGTAAAGCATTCGTTACCTCTAATACCAAGAAATAAAGACACGGAGACTTGAATTTGGCAGAAAAATTGCTAGCTATTTATTTGACCCTAACCATAGCAAACCTGTAAATTAAAACTTTGTTAAAATGCCGATTCAGCCGGCATATGGTGGCAGAAAAAAGAACGGCTCTATTAAACTGATGCTAACCTTAAAATGCTAAAATCAAAACCATCCTAATTTAACTACAAACTATCAAAAACGGTAATAGGTGCTAGCTCAACCCCCACAGTGACTACCCACCCTGATGGGTGCCCATACCGCTGCCTCCCGGTCGGGTGGTCGAGCGGCCAATAAGTCGATGGAGGTGAGTGCACCTAAACCACATCAAACTGTAAATCACTACAGCTTACCATACAACTACAAACTGCCGTTCTTTTCCGCCAACAGCGAAAGACTCCTCCCCAGAGTCTTCGCACCGCCACCATAACCTCACCCTAACTCCTGCAACACTAGGAACAGATCCTCCAGGAAAAACACATCATCCCCTCATTGGATAGATGCACACCATCAGGCCGAAAAAGGTGACTGTCTCGGAACCGAATCCTAGGGTGGCGAACTACCTTGCCTCCGTGGGACAGCACCCACTTCGCCACCGCCCCATTCACCTTCTTTCTGGCCTCATCCATCAGGGGACCATCCGCCACCCCTCGCCAAATCAACCTTGGCACTATCAGGGAGAAAACCAATGCACAATTGGTCCATGCTGCGGCCACACTTGCCAGATTCTGTATCATGGCACACCGCAGCTCCAAAGATGTCGTCTTCCCTAGATCGTTGCCACTTAGATGGACAACCAGTACTCTAGGAACTCCATGCTTGCTGGCCTGACTAACTAGTCTATTCCTCAGATCTTTCCACAGCATTCCTCGCCAACCAAGCCATCTAACTCCCTGAGCCCTAGGAAACCGCTGAGCCCCCGTCGAGGCTAAAAATTTTGCGGCCCAAAAAACATACGAGTGTCCCACCACCCAAACGGTCAAGTCATCAGCAAACCAACCTGAAGAGGAGGAAAGGGGGTAAAATTGGTTACTAAATATCTATACCATAGTTTAGTAAGTGCGCTAACCTGAAGGATCTGCCAAAAAGAAAATTTTTTTCCGAATATTGCAGAAGTCACGGCCTAGCCGATCTGCACGAGCTTCCAGACAATTTGAAGCAGAACATGAACACACAAATGGGAAAGATTAAAACAAAATTAAGAAAATAAACAGGGGGGGAGGGGGGGGGGGGTAAAAAAAGGGGTAAAACATGTAAGAACTCAGCTGGAGGTGAAAGCGTAAAGACCTGCTGAGGGACTCTGATTAGAACAGATTAGCCGAATTGTGGATTAGAATTCAGTCCGTCAAGTCAGGCAAAAAAATCGCAAAATAACTCCAGACCCCCGCTGCCGGCTCATGGCAGCAACGGCGAGTAGCTAATCCCTGAGTAGGATAAAACGGGAAGACAAACAAACGCACAACACCATAACGTACTGAACTGTAACAACATGATTAACCAACTGTAATTGAACAAAAAGTACGCGCGAGCCAACATCTCATGCAACGGGGCGAATATACCGTCTGTAACTTGACGACTTCCATCGCCCCACCGCCTGGATCTCAGCCATGGAAAATCCCGCCGCCGCAGCCGACGTCGCAGCCCCTATGCGGAAGGAATGCGTCCCGAACGCAGCGGGTGGAAGGCCCAAGCTCGCAAGACAGCGACCCAGCATCCAACGAAATTGATACTTCGTCATCGGCAGCCCGTCATAATGTAGCAGCCATGACCCCCGACCGTCGGGCCGTACTGCCTCATACTGCACTGCCAACCTTACTGGGCAAATGCTCTCTTCAAGTGCCGGAACCAAGGTGACCCATCGACCTCTCCCCACTTGGTCCGTCTTAGAGCGACGCAATCTGCAAAGCAAGGACCTCTCACCCACCACCACGTCCCCGACAAGCATGCGCGAATCTGCTCGCTTAGAAGGCGCTACCAATTCCGAAACCCTAAAGGCCCCGTGGTAAGCCATTGAGAACGCCAAATTGAACAACAGCGACTCAAACATGGACGACGCGACACCTCCAACCGCCCTGATGACAGCCGGCAACAAGGCCGCATCAATGGGCCGCCTCCTGTCAGGCGGCGTCGGCGCGACTCGCGCCCATCCTTTCATCGCCTTCAGCAGAATCCCACTTTTGTCACGTCGGGGACGCCCTTTATTTTGCTGAAAAACGAAATACCAGCCAAGTACCAGGATACCACCGCTCTGGACCTACCCGAAACATACAGCTGCCAAATAAAAGAAAGCATCATCCGATGCCCGCTCTTACCTTGTTGATTTCGTCCTCGAACAGACTCCTCCCACTCGCTCCAAGCTTGTCCGTAAGCCTTAAGCGTGGTTGGTGCGACGGACCGCAACGCTAGACCCTCCAGTCCGGCCCGATCACCTGCCAAACATAACCGGGACAATGAAAACCATGCTCGTCGGCCTCGGGTGCCAACAAACCAAACCTTTCCCACTGCCCTCGTGACAAAGCGTCGGCAATCCCGTTCTCCAGCCCAGGCA
The DNA here is from genome assembly GCF_028390025.1 of Pseudophryne corroboree. NCBI lineage: Eukaryota > Metazoa > Chordata > Amphibia > Anura > Myobatrachidae > Pseudophryne > Pseudophryne corroboree. The sequence continues at coordinate 64,916,057 of NC_086454.1, read as the reverse complement.
CATGCTGCGCGCGGAACCACACGTTCCGACGTAGGCATGTCAACAGCAACCGCCCCAGCACCCGCAAAACGACCAGCGACTTCGCTCTCTGGTTATTTATCGCATGCACCACGCCCAGATTGTCACATCTAAACAAGATGCTGCGATGAGCCAGACCTCCAGCGCCACCATAATGGGGAAAAGCTCCAGAAGCAAAAGGTCCTTAGTTAAACCTTCGCGATGCCATTCCGCCGGCCACGAGGCCGCGCACCAAGATCCCTGCAGAAAGCAACCGAATCCAGAGGCACCCGCTGCGTCGGTGAACAGCTGCAACCTAGCGCTGTCCACCATTGGGGCCTGCCATATACACACCCCGTTAAAGTCCTCCAGGAACGAGGCCCATACAGCCAAATCCCTCTTAATCTCTGAGGACAATCGCACGAAATGGTGTGGTCTGGCACACCCCGAAGTCGCCCTTTCTAGCTTCCGGCAGAAAACCCTGCCCATCGGGATTACCCGACAAGCAAAGTTCAACATGCCCAGCAAGGACTGCGCCTGCCGCAGTGTGACCTTACGCGACCCCTCGAACCGGCAAATAGCGTCGGAGCTTCACCACCTTGTCCCGAGGCAGCCGACACGATCCTGTCACTGTGTCAATCTCAATCCCCAAAAAGGATAAACATGAGGCCGGGCCCTCTGTTTTCTCCTCGGCCACAGGAATGCCGAAGTGGAAAAACAGCGCTCGGATGCTGAAAAACAAGTCGCCGCACCGTGAAGAATATGCCGGACCCGCACATAGGAAGTCATCGAGGTAATGGGCGACCCCGTGACCCCCTGACGAAGAATCCACGCACCAATGTAGAAACGTGCTAAACCGCTCGAAAAACGAGCATGAAACGGAACATCCCATCGGCAAACATTTGTCGATGAAATACTCCGCTCCAATCCGGAAACCCATAAAACGGAATGAGTCCGGATGTAACGGCAGCAACCGAAAAGCGGACTCAACATCAATCTTAGCCATGAGGGCCCCAGTCCCGTAACTGCGGACCATCTCCAACGCCTCGTCAAACGACTGATACACCACCGAGCAATGAGCCAGCGGTATTGCGTCATTGACCGACGCCCCCGACGGGTAAGAAAGATGCTGAATGAGCCGGAAAGCGCCTGGAGTCTTCTTGGGAACTGGAGATATGACCAAGTCATCCACCGGGGGTGATAGAAACGGTCCCTCCATCCTGCCCAACCTGACCTCCTTATCCACTTTCTCCCGCAGCACTAACGGCAAGGCTCGGGCAGACTGGAGGTTCCGCTGGGCCCGCACCGACACACCTCGCTTGCAACAGGCAAGCGAAACCCAAAACGAAAACCGAAAAACAAAAATTTTGCATCCTCCCTATTCGGATACCAGTCCAACCACCGGCCCGTAGTCTCCAATTTAATTGGCGTTGGAGCTCTGCGGAGCGCTCCCGCCCGCGGCCTGCCTGGGGTAAGCTTGCTTACCCCGGGCACCCTGCCGACCACCTTTGAAGCAGGAGGAGGCTGGATGGGATCCGCCACATTGCAAGCACAAGTGTCGAAAACGACACTGCTTGCCGAAGGAACAGGCTGCGTTGTTAAACGCGAAACATTTTCCTTTTGTGGCGGCTCGCCCCCCTGCACGGACGGCCGACCTACCTGGCTTGGCCGATCCGCGCCGGACCCTTGGGCGGACGACCCTGCGCGGTGCCCGTCCGCCCCCGGTTTCCGGGGCTCCTCAGCCTGTTGCGAAGCCCGAGTGACCTTGAGCCAGACCTCAACGTCCTTGAACCCAAAGTCCATAACCTGCAAACCGTCCTGCTTTTCCCTGAATTCCTGATCATACCTACGCCACTCCGATCCTGACGATGTGCGCTGCATGTCGTGTATGAGATGCAGGTACCGGATTATGTTCATGTGCTCATCCGGCCTATCCTCCAGGTAACACGCCGCGAAAACCCAAAACCCGGCCAGCCAGTTATCGAAGGTACGGAATGCCTCAGCCCCGATGCCCTTCTTTGCGGCCGCCGCCTTATACTCCTTCTTTGCGTCTTTCGTCAAGACGAACACATCAACGAAGTCCCCCCTGCGAATCTTCCTGCAGCAGCTATCCCTCAGCCCCCGCATTACTGCAGTGTAGTCGCAGCGAACAACCCCGGGCAAATCGCGGCATTTCTTGGCCCTACGAGCTTCCTCGCTAAGCCGCCTGCGCCTCTTCCGCCTCTTATGCTGACTCGCTGCCCTCTTGGCGAATTTCGTCGCCCGCTTCCTTGCCCTAGTCGTGCTACGGACTTCGGACGCCTGCGACGACAGAGAAGATGAAGAGGAGGAAGATGAAGAACTACAAGAACTAGAGCTCGTGGAGGAGCCCGATACAGACTGCACCACCTCACCCGATGCCGTCGACTGCCCCGACATGGAATCCTCCGGCGTGGCCAAACCAACGTCTTCCTCCTCGTACTCTGCCATCTCCACTTCCCCGTGATCCCCTGTAAAAGAGAAAGAAGCGGAGGACCCAGACAGCACTCGCGGCGCATGCCGAGCCGTACTTGAGGGGGGTGTCGCTGCCGCGCACCCCTGCCCGTCCTGTCCCGGACCATGCTCCAATTCTACAGCGGCCGCCCCGAGCTCCCGGCAGGCGCGTGCCACTCGCTGCGCCGCCGAAGCCCTCCGCCCACCGGACCCGCCTGCCACCGCAGGTGCGCCGGAACTTGCAGCCGCCCTTGGGGAGGCAGCCGCGGCTAGCGGCCCTAATGCCTCCACCACCATGGCCAGGGCCGACGCCAGCGCTCCGGAGGGGTCGTGACCGCCCCAAAACGCGGCATCGGGCCCCGAGGGACCTCCAGCCGGGGCGACCACGCGCCCGCCAGGCGGCACCCGGGCGCCCGCTGCCCCGGCGGAAAAACGGGGGCGCCCCCACTCTCCACCTCCAAATACGCCCCCTCCCCCTGCGGATCGGAACTATCTCCCGCCGCTGGGGGGGAGCAGCCGCGAGACCAAGCAGCGCGTGCAGCAGCCTGCGGCCACTAACCCATTCCCTGTCCTCCCCCCCCCTCCCCCGCAGGCCGCTGGATTCCGGCTCCAGGGGAGTGAGTAGGGGAGACAGAGAAACCCACGGCGCCGCTCGCAGTGGGCACGGGCTCGCGCGCATCCCGTGCGCCCCGTTACCGCGCGCTGCTGCACCCCCTTGCGCATGCCCTCCCAGCTCCACTTCATGCTGCCTTCTGACTTCCACCATTGCCCTGCCTCTCCTCCCCCCCGGCCCCCGCCGGACTCCGGCTGCCGGGGAGTTAACTGGGGAGACGATGGGGCTGGCAGCGCGCACACGTGCGCGACCGGCGCCGCGGGAGGCGAGTGTGGGCGCGCGTGCACCTCGTGCGCGCGTCCGTCCCACTGTTTCCCGCCACAGAGCTCCCGCCTGCCGCACCCGTAACACCCGCCGCGCGAGGCCCCGTGACAAGCCCCGCGCGGCGAACAGCCGACCCCCGTCCGGCCCCCCCCACCTGGCACTTCCACCCGGCCGCGGCAAGGGGGGAGTGATAGAGGCCGATTGTGACTCCACCGCCGCTTCGTCTGGCGCTCCCAGAGGCGAGGGCTGATGCCAGTCTACCTCCGGGCGGCCTGACCGGACCTCCGGCCTACCCCGCCGCCCGCCCGGCAAAGCCGGCCTGGCCCCCAGCAGCGAGGCCGACCTGGTCCGCCGCGCTGCGCTCCTGCCCGAGCCCGTGGAGGCCCTGGGGGACGGAGCCCCGTCCTCCCGGCCTGCCACCCCTTCCTCCGGTCCAGCTCCACCGCCAGAAGCGCGATACCGAGCCGGAGTCCCGGCGGAACGACGAGGGCGGGAAGCCAATAAAGCTACTGGGTATTGCAGGGAGAGCTCACAAATTCAAAACTGTAAAGCACTATACACCAATGGGGAGCTCTGCTATGCAGCACTCAACACTACCAAGGCAATTTCACCAACAAGAGAGAAACAAAATGGCCTATCCTTCCCTATATATACTAACCCCCCCCTTTTCCCAAGGGCTGTAGTTTCCTTCCAGCTAGGTTCACCCCTCACAAGATGTTTAACTCATTCCTTTCCTATGCTGTCAATTCTCTCTCCTACTGGACATATGGAACAGGACTGAACTAGGTTTGTAAGGAATGTTTCTAGAAATAACGATTTCAGATAAAGTACTTTCCGGTTTGGATTACAGTATATATAGACCACAATGGATGATCTTCTGTAGCATGTAGAGAACCAATCTTCTCTGTACACTGTACAAGTGCGTGAACCACTTTCCCTTTGCTAAATGCTAAATAATCCTGTGTTTACAAAAAATTAAAATGGCACTAAAATAGTTTAAATAGTTCACTACAGCATAGTTCTACAGAATCGGAGGATAATTTATTACCCAACAACAGTCCGCAGAGATACAGTGAGTACACGGAGTAGGATTAGTCATCATGAATTAACAGGAATGACTTTACAGAGGAAATCTATCCCGCTAATAAACAGGGTATATTCATTTCCTGGTCCTATGAATGTTCAGTAAAACATTAAACATTAACCTGGGATTGACAAGCTGATGGAAGATTCTTCTCTTATTAACATGTTAGGCTATAGATGCCACATACTGACTAAAGAGAAGGTTCCATTTACTAAGCTTTGGATTGAGATAAAGTGGACGGAGATAAAGTACCAGCCAATCAGATCCTAACGGTCAGGTCACAGGCTGGGTTTGGAAAATCGCTGTTAGGAGCCGATTGGCTGGTACTTTATCTCCGTCCACTTAATCTCCACCCAAGGCTTATAAATAGACCCCATAGTCCTAAAAACTAGGCACCAAAAGCCCTATTGGGTCACGTCGCTCACCAATGAGGAAGATTAAAAAAAAAAAAGTAATAATAAATTTAAAGTCCAATCTGCCCCCCAAGGTAACCCGTCCACTTCCACCCATGCTCAAAACAGAATTATAATTGGAAATACTATCTGGAATTGTTTCCTATGTTCCACCATGTCGGGTGTATTGTATAAACCATGGGTCTTCTACCTGTGGCCCTCTAGCTGCTGTGGAATTACACATCCCAGCATGCCCTGCCTCAGTTTTGCTATTAAGGCATGCTAAAACTGAGGCAGGGCATGCTGGGATGTGTAGTTTCACAGCAGCTGTAGGGGCCGCAAGTTCAAGACCCATCCCAAAGGGATTTAGCAGGTTAAACAATTCTTAGGAGAAACAGCTCCTCAGTAACCATAGTTACTCATACAAGTTACAACACATACAGACATTGAGCTCTGTTGGTATACAACCCAATGGACCTTACTAATCTGCCGGTATATTTTGATGCAGGTTTTTAAGATGCTTAACTATAATTAGGGGTTATTGTACAATACAAGGACTACTGTGTTGACTAAACAACTACTCATTTCCAGACAGAAACCATCAATTAAATAACAAAGATTGCCGGTTTTATATTATTGTTATTACAGATTGCTGTAATAGTAGGTTAGTAAAATGATTTGGCGCTCAGTAATACAAGCTGTAGTATAAATATGTTATATCACGGCTGTGGGCACTGCTGGAATCATCAGAAAGACTTGAATTTGGACACAGTGGGGAAATTATGAGAACTATGGTATGGAATACACAGGGTTGGAATGGACCACAGGGGAAAGCCCCGGTGGGCCCCACTCAAGTCCTATGTGCACTTGAAGTATACATACGTTATATTATACAGCACAGGACTATGGTGTATTTTTACACCACTGCATTGCTGTTTGTAATCTGGTACATTATCATGCATATACTAGCAGTATTTACTTTATATATTTGTCAAGGGGCCCAGACCATGCATTCACTAATGGTTAGCCAAGCGGGTTGAGTTTGCGCAACCGCCGCTGTGGATCCCGGCGGTCAGCATACCGACCGTGTGATCCCGGCAGCGGAATGCCGGTGGGAGGCGAGCACATGAAGTCCCTTCCAGGCTCGGTGGCGAGCTGCGCTCGCCGCAAGTTCTATTCCCAATCGGTGTGTGTCGTGGACACCCACGAGTGGGAATAGTCCCCACTAGTAGGCATGCCGACTGAGGGGATTAAAAAGGGGTGCAGGATGTAGTTGTCAGTAATGTGACCACATAACTACATCCCAGCCAAGCCTCCATGTAGGCTGGCTACATCCATAAGAATGGGCCCCTAAAACGGCATTCCCCGGTGGGCCCTTCATGCCCCAGTCAGACACTGGGAATACATCACCCAGAGATACAGTGAAAGGAATCAGACACTGGTGATGTTGGTTGCAGTGAGATGTCGGCATTCTGGCAGCTCACTCCACCACCATTCTAAGTCACAGCTTGTAACTGAATTCACCACAGTGTGTTAGTTCTGGAAACCTGTGTAGAGTCTTCTTGTTAGTGCCTTCAGTCACTATCATTCTATCAGGCGTGCAGATAATATCCTATTACATGTTATATTATCTGCAGCAAGCCAGCCACCCCATACAGTATCCCCCCCCCCCCCCCATATGAACTACATACAGGGATGTGGGGGTTCAATGAGACCTCTGCCCAGTTAAATTTACAAGTCCTAACAGTCCGGCAAGCCAAATTATTACTCATTGGGGGGAATTCAAATGTTTGAAAAGTCAGTTGGGTGTTTGTTTTTTTCCTATCTAATAGACAGGAAAAAACACACACCCAACCGACTTTTCAAACATTTGAATTACCCCCCACTATGTATTATTACTCATTACGTATAGTGAATGCAATTATATTTAATGGCATTTTCAACTAAATATAGCGATGTCCACTAAGCTGTGTGTTCTTCATGGTTTTCCACACCATATATTTCTATAGATTTTAGCCTGCTGTTCTTTTCACTTATAGGGGTATATTCAATTGAAGTCGAAAACTGCCGTCTGTCGAAAAGACGACAGTTTTCGGCTTTTTAAGGTCGAATCGTGATTCGACCTATTCAATATATCCCAAAAATTTTCGACAAGTCGATGAATTCGACTTATTGAAAAGCACGTGGATCGGCGGAATAGCTGCCGATCCACATGCTTGTGTCGAAAACGTTTTGGCCCCCTTTTCGACCATCTCAGTCCGACATAAAAAAAATGTCGGACTGAGATGAGGGATTAGAGCAGGAGCGGGGGGTGAGCCGAGGCGGGGACGGGGTGAGCAGCGCTTGAGGACAGCCACCACTCACAGCAGCGTCCACCCGGCTCCAGCAAGCGAGATGTCGCTTGCTGGAGCCAGGTGGACGCTGCCGTGAGAGAGGGGGAGACGGGGAGACGGGGAGCGGCGGCTGTGACACAGGAGGGATGGGGGAGAGCCGCGGGCAGACGTGGGACAGCAGCGGCTGCTGCTGCTGTAGCGCTGCTCTCCCCCGTCTGCCCACGGCTCTCCCGTCTCCCCCCTACATCTCAATTCGACTTTTGTAAAAGTCGAATTGAGATGTCCATTGAATAGGCCAGGTCAGAGCCATTCCGACAAATGAATGTCGGAATGGATCAGACTTCAATTGAATATACCCCATAGGGTCATTGTCCAGACCAAGACCCTTGCCACCTACCAGTATTTTCCTGTTCCTCCGTGAATCTACATAAAGAATAAGCTGTAATAAGTGTTAAGAACTTACGTTGTAGCAATCGTCTGGTTTATTTTCTCTATTAAACCGAAAGATGGGTCCACTTTGGTATACATTGACGCAGAGGTCACACCAACCACCACGACTAACCAGCTGGAGGGGCTGGATGGGAAGACGCCTGTGAGGATTCCATTCTGTTGGGACGAAAGTAACATTACTTTATTTAGCACCAACCAGGGTTGGCTGGTTTAAATCAAATAGTTTTTTTTTTTTTTTTTTTAATGAAAACCACTCTGGTTTTTTTATTATGCTGTTAGTACAGGCAAGGCATCGTGACTTATTAAAAAAATAAAAAAAGCTAATAACACTAAAAAAAATAATGTTTTTATACAAAATGTTTAATGTCAGTGACATGCCTAGTGCTTATGCCTTTTATTATTTATTATTACCAGTTACTTATATAGCGCACACATATTCCGCGCACTTTACAGAGAATATTTGCCCATTCACATCAGTCCCTGCCCCAGTGGAGCTTACACTCTATATTCCCTATCACATGTACACACAGATCAGTGTGTGTTTCTCTGAAAAGTGCTTTCTGCATTTTCCATTTTGTATTACTATTCAGATTTATTTAATTATAATAAGTAAAACGAATGCTTAACTTTAACTTGTTCTTATTTTTAATTTCATCTGTCTATGAGTGTACTTTGTATGTATTAATAGGTTTAGTCTATCTACATATATTCAGATAAGCTGTAAAAAATAGTTTAATTTAAATATGTAAAATAAATCAAATCAAAGCCTAATAACATTATTAACGTTAGGAAGCATTAAAACATGGTTGATCGAGGTTTCCAAGATTAAAAAAAAAAAATTTCATAAAAACATTGATACAAAAAAATAAAAAAGATTTAAAACCAAAAAATGCGGGGTTTTTTTTTTTTTTTTTAAACTGTGTTTTTTCCAACCATGGCACCAACTCTACAAACCCTACTTAGATTAGAATATCAGGTTCATCTCATGAATACAAGTTGTACATAACTTTCTCTGTAGGAAAACGTCCAGAGTGACCGGGACTGTTCTCATGGGATTACAAACACAAAGGTCGATAGCCGTGATCTTATAACTTTACCAACATTACCAATAACGGCCTGAATGATACGGATAGGACTGTCGGGTTTAGGAGTTATTTTAGGCAACACACAATGCAATATTTCTCAAACGGCTCAATGACTGCGATAATCACAGGATGGCAAGCCAGCATGATAAAGTTGTGTCTGTACTTTTAGCTTCTGATAGCAGTAACTATTTGTCCTAGGCACCAATGTCAATGTAAAAACAGAATTTGAGTTCGTATGGTCAAAAGGATTCCGCAAAACCCAAATCTTCCCAACACTTATCTAGATGCAACCCAAAACAGAAACGGAAGTTGTTGCATCCTCATAAAAGAAACCTTTAAAGAGACAAATGTCAACATCTGTAAGCTGTATAATTGCCAATTGGTTACCTTAAATCTAATGAACTTCTTCTTCCAGGAGTGGAGGCCGGAGAGATAGATCTGTCTCAGAGCTTCATGACTTAATCTTAGGTCAATTCCATCTGGGGTTACTGTAAACTGGAAGGCTACGGCCTGGTGAGCTTCTGCCATCTTTACTTACCACACTCCTGGGAATAAAAAAAATAAAAAGAAGTCAATGTTGGGTTCTGTTATGGCAACAAAACATATAAAATAAATATACATAACAACATAATTCAAAAAGCACAAATGTCTAGATCCGCAGATGAGAAGTGCTCATTGATCCATCATTACAACACAGTATACAGATGGAGTTTTATTGGGAGATTTACTGTACGATGTGGCATTGATGAAATGTGCCTTGTCTTGCCATACTGGATCTCTTCTGTAGAGAGGGACTCCGTGCACCATGCAACTAGAACTTCATCTGTATGCAGAGCCATAAGAGTAGGAAAAGCAAAGGCCAGCATATGTTGCATACAAGGATCATTATCAGTGTATATCTCTTATTTACATGGTGCCATACGAGTTCCATAGCACTGTACATAGGGGGTAATTCCAAGTTGATCGCAGCAGGAAATTTTTTAGCAGTTGGGCAAAACCATGTGCACTGCAGGTGTGGCAGATATAACATTTGCAGAGAGAGTTAGATTTGGGTGGGTTATTTTATTTCTGTGCAGGGTAAATACTAGCTTCTTTATTTTTACACTGCAATTTAGATTGCAGATTGAACACACCCCACCCAAATCTAACTCTCTCTGCACATGTTATATCTGCCTCCCCTGCAGTGCACATGGTTTTGCCCAGTTGCTAACAGAATTCCTGCTGCGATCAACTTGGAATTACCCCCATAGTGGATGGAAAATACAGCAAACTTAGCAAGAACATGAGTTATCAGACAACACAGATACAGACAATGATTTTACAAGGAAAAACAGCAGATAACATCATTGTCCGAGCCCACAGAGTGGCTATGAGTGCACATATTAAATTAGCCTTGTAGCAATGCCCGGCGTCTATTCAATTGCCGCCCAAAGGCTCCACTTCCTGTGGATTTCTGGTTGCACCCTCTTGATGTGTGAACAGAAATCAGTGATGAATAGGGTCTTCTATCATTACCCAAGCCACCGCTGGAGCAATAGCGCATAGCTCACGGCACTTAACTAAGAATCTATGGATTAACGCGTGTTAGCTGCGGGTTTACCAAGGAAGGAAATGGGCGCTGAAACTCAAGGCTATCCAAACATGAAACATAGAATTTGATGGCAGATAAGAACCACTTTATTTATTACCAGTTATTTATATAGTGCACACGTATTCTGCAGGGCTTTACAGAGAATATTTGGCCATTCACATCAGTCCCTATCCCAGTGGAGCTTACACTCTATATTCCCTATCACATGTACACACAGACACATTCACACTAGGGTTCATTTTTGTTGGAATCCAATTGACCTATCAGTATATTTTTGGATTGTGGGAGGAAACCCACGCAACTACGGGGAGAATATACAAACTCCACACAGTTAGAGCCATGGTGGGAATTGAACCCATGACCTCAGTGCTGTGAGGCAGTAATATAACCATTACACCATCCGTACTGCCAACTGCCCTCCCATGTTTAGCCCTATGGCTAATTGAATATGCCCCATATAGGTATACGGAAGCAGATTTGGGTGTATTTACTGAAACATAATGATGCCAATCAGGGCCAGATTAACAATGGTGCATGGATGGAGCTAAAGCTCCAGGCCTCCACATAAAAACAGGCCCATCATCATGACAGCATGACTGACCAGCTACCCACACAGTCAGCGATAGATCACAAGTATTCAAATTGTTTTCCCAGTTTTCACACAAAATGATGCTATCTATTTTTATGTATTTAAGGAGGCATTCCGACCGATAGTGTAGGGTGTACGCTCCCACATGGCTCGGACCACACCCTCATCACTAGTCACACACCCCCTGCTTCTCATAATAGGCTCTTGATCATTTTCGATGTACTAAGCCTGAAAAGTGATAAATATCACTGTGATAAAGTACCAGCCAATCGGCTCCTAACTGTCATTTTTCAAACACAGCCTGTGACATGACAGTTAGGAGCCGATTGGCTGGTGCTTTATCACAGTGATATTTATCACTTTTCATGCTTAGTACATCTCCCCCTCAGTCTCAGGCCCATTTGGCCATAGAGACAACACAATGACATTAAGCTGTATAAAGAACCTCACAAGGCAGAGCATTGAACAATAGGACAGGATGTTTATGCAAAGTTACAAACTCTGGATTTCAGGAGAAAAGCTGGTATTGATTTTTCCAAGAAAATGAAAACTAAAAAGGAATGTAGTTGCCCTAACCGTACAAGAAGCTTCCGACTTCCTGACACAGGCGCAGAATCATTTACCACAGGGCAGAACTAGTGCGGATGAGAACACAGCTGATGAAATCGCTATGAACACGATCCCTTTATAACCATTATTAAGGAGGCATAAATTCCTATAAAAACCACCACATTGTCTCATCAATATTTCCTTTTATTTATGGGAGATGAAACTTTTCACCATTGAAACGGGTATTTTCGCCGGAGTTAGGGCACATGCCATTCTACTAGGGGTACTGCCCAAGACATTGCTCACTGGGTGTCTCCGACGCAAGGCTTCCTCATGTGTTGCTACTTTAGTAGTATTGTGACGGAACATGTACCACCCCAGTTCTCTTCAGAAGATCCATCCCAGGCAATACCAGAAGCTGTCCAAAGAACAAATGTTTAAGTAAAGCATTTTTTGTTTACTTTTTACCGTTACATATACATATTTATATATATATTTTTTAAAACCTTTTATTAATTCTTTTGTTTCTTGTCTTATGGCGGCAGATTAGTAAACAGACTTGTATGGATGATATACAGTATATATATTTTTCCATTAGGATTTCTTTCCTCCCAGCATAACGGGTGTGGTATGGAAGGTAGATAGTAACTAGGTCGACCACTATTGGTCGACAGTAACTAGGTCGACAGGGTCTCTAGGTCGACAAGTCAAAAAGTCGACATGAGTTTTTTTATTTTTGTGTCGTTTTCTTCATAGTGTGACCGGGAAACCCAATTAGTGCACCGTGTCCCCTCGTATGGCTCGCTTCGCTCGCCATGCTTCGGGCAAGGTGCCTCGCTCCGCTACCCCTTCGCTCGGCACAGATTACCGTTCCAATCGTAGTGCACGTGGATCTTTAAGTATGAAAAAGTTTAAAAAAAAAAGAAAAAAAATCGTGAAAAACTCATGTTGACCTGTCGACCTAGAGACCCTGTTGACCTAGTTACTGTCGACTAATAGTGGTCGACCTAGACACTGTCAACATAGAGACCGGATCCCCAGCATAAAACTGTAGTGGCCCCTTATATTAATAAATGTAAATATGCAATAAAGGGTATTCTCTGTGCAGAATCATACAAGATTAAGGCAGCAATTGAACTTTCCAACTCATAATAGGATTAAGATGTAATAACCACACTTGAGCCTTTAATCATTTTTAAAACATTTTGCACACATAGAAACCTCAGCATATTACTTGGTGGTACGTGTATATAACGTGGGATAACCACTGTCTGGGTAACTGCTAACCAACTTGCTGTAACCTACAGTAACTGTCTTTATACTGTACTTGACATATTAGTTTGAATCCAATTGCTATGACTGTTACGTCTTTCACATGTACCGGAAAATCAGAGTTTAAAATGAGCCCAGTGTGTTTTAGAATAGCTCACGCATACCAACAACTTTTCAGCAAAATCTATAAAAAAAAGTATAAAAAAAAAAAATTCTCCTGCCAAACTGAAGGCAGTGTTCATGGAGCATGGCGTATTACAGGGAGGGCAGCCTATATTTAGCATGTGGTCAAACAATTCTCCGTAAAAAGACTGAAACGTTCCAAACATGGAAACTCTGCAGGACTGACTCGTCAATACCCAAATTCTACACATCAAGTGCTCTAGAACAAATATTATAGATCGTTTCAGAGATTAAAAAAGGTAATTCCACCATTTCCTAAGCATTGATATAATAGTCGTTCCGGTCCAACTACAGTATTTGCTGGCGTATAAGACTACTTTTTTGCCCTGAAAAACATGCCTCCAAGTGGGGGGGTCGTCTTATACGCCGGGTGCACTTCAGTTGGGATAGACATTACTGCCATAGTGGCCTTCCGATACTCGCCCGGGGGCCCATAGTGGCCTCCCGATGCCCGCTCACCTCATTCTACTCACCATCCAGTATCGCGCGATATCCAGTGCGGCCGCGGCGGGTCACTAGTGCCAATTACAGGGAGATGCAGGGACTGGCCGGAGGCGCTGCAGTCGCGTTGTGGCCGTACAATGGTGACAATGACAGGTACTGTAATGGCACTAATACTAATGGCACTCATGTGAAATCGGTAACACTAAATGCACACAGGGGTATACTTTTAGACATTTTACAACTTTCTCCTTGCCCCCTCCCCCCTTCTTATGCACACCTTGATAAATACTCCCTATCCAAATCTCTTATCAGGTCATAATATACAGTATGTCACAAATCTGATGTTCTTTTACGTTTTATTTGGTGTGTGGAAGGGGGTAGTCTTATACGGCGAGTATATAACAAACTCTATATTTTGAGTGGAAATGTTGGGGGTCGTCTTATACGCCCAGTCGTCTTATACGCCGGCAAATACGGTAATATTTTTCTAATACACCCCAACACGTACATCTGACACAATAGATATCTGTTTCAACGTAAACTACTTTGATATCCCTACAGTAGCTGTCCTTGGTATAGATTATCTACACATACTTGTTGTCAGATAAGCCAATGGGCAGTGGGAATTCTAGATAACGTAGCAGAGGAACAATTCGTCACTGAGAATAGGAATTGATCTAGCTCATTAAAGACCTACTGTAAGTAAATGCAGTATAGAGGGAGGTAGAGACGGAATATAGAACTTTTTACTGGTTGAGGCCACGGTTTCTAATTCTACCCATTTCCGCCTTTCACATCTTGCCGTGTACAGTGAGTGAGTTAGAACTGAGAAAACCTCAGGCTGAGCTCCCCCACGCATGGAAAATTTTGCAGCCAAATGTGGAAGCAGGTATTTATTGTGCTGAATAATTTCCCTATTCTCTAAGTTTCGCATTATTTCACACAGACATACCAATGTACTGAATACATCTGTAATTCCACTTACAAACAGCTGAAATTCAAGTTACTGTAACTAGAAGCTAAATAGCTGTAGAGTCCATTGTATAAATAATAAGCTTGTATGGACAACACATTACATTTGCAATCTTTGTGGCTGTGTGTGTGTATGGTGTATAGCTACTGCAATTCCAACGACATAAAAATAGTTCACTAACGTCATTAGGGCAGCGGACACAGCATGACAGGTTATAATGGCGTCAACGCAGACAAACGAGATAATGAACTCATTTCTCTGCGCTCCATGGAAAATGCGGTGGGCCTACGTCTTTGTAGCAAGATACAGTAGATGAAGCTATGAGTAGATATTAATGCATGCCCCACCAAGGGTTCTGGGGATGCAATTATATGGTTGACAATAACAATGTCCGCAGTTATGATGGAAGCATTCTTAGAATGTCGACATGTAAAATGCGGACATTGTCAAAATGTCAACATTAGTGTTAGGCTGTGGGACTATGGGGAGGTTAGGGTTATTCACTTGAGGATGGGTTAGTGCTAGGGAGACTGTACTTACCAGAACACCGCCCAATCAGATGACTCTGCCGGACACCATTAAGGGGTGGCACCAAAATAGCAGAGCAGCTCTGCTCACCCCTTAGCGAAGGGCACTTACCACTCCCCCATCCTGCAGAGCGCCCACAAATGTTCCTCGACTGTAAAACACTTTGCTGATAAATACTCTCTGCATAGATGACGACAAATCGCTCAACTGTAGGGTTTGCTTATACCTCCGATTCAGGCTTTCTAACTTTAGATCCCTGCCTTGGAAAAACGACTTTGGCCTTCCTTTACGTTTATGGCACTTCTTGTCACTGCTGATCTTCCTGCTGCGAGACTAAAGCTGGGTACACACCATGCAATATATTGGACAATGTTGTGCTCTGCTACGAAGTGTGCACCCTCAAAATCCACCCAAATCATTGTTTGATGTATTGGATGGTCGCATCGTCCCATCTGTTGTGCTGCACATCAGATGGTACAATGCCGCTGTGTTTTACAGCAGATTGTGTAGTGCAGTGGTGGCCACATGTGGCTCTTTCTTTATTCAAATGTGGCTCCCAACACTCAAAGTCACGTGACCACAAGAGATCTGTAAACCGCTGCACTCCAGCCAGACATGCAGCAGCACTACGTAGACTGAGAACTGTGGGAGCCAAATACACATGGGGGAGCTGACTGAAGTGACCCATGGGGGAACTGAAGTGTATTATGTGTACCTGGCTTTTCAATATTTTATGTGGATCTGGCTTTTTCAATGTATTTTATACCAGGGGCGTGGCCTAACAGGCACAAGGTCACACCCCATTTTTGCAAGTGCGCCTTCGGCTCGAAGTCGGCTCTATGATGTACCTAACAAGATTTCTTGGCTCTTTGTCTCTGACTGGTTGGCCACCCCTGGTGTAGCGTGTGCAGCTGTGCGATATAGTGTTACATCGTTTAGGTGTGTACCCAGCTCAACTCACAGTCTCATCTTTCAGTAACATACCTGCGGTGCCGCTCAGATGCTACACTATATTGAGAAGCTAAGTGCACCTCAAGAACAGATGAACAGAAATTTGCCCGGTATGTCAAAAGTCAGTGATTTTTTGTTACCTTACAGAAGAAAAGGAACGGCTCATCCTACACGTATTATTTTTCCAAGGTACAACTGACGCAAAGATATTGTAAAGGCATTGAACGGTTCCATTTCTGAAAATAGAATTTGAATGATCGGATTCAGTTTTGCCTGACCAGATTCACCTTTAATGTTGGCACTGCCAGGAAGCAGCTTTGCTTTATAGCATACTTTTCCACAAGTCTTATTTTTATCATCTCGTCTATAAAACGAGGAAAGGCCATTAGATTTAGACCTTGACCCAGATTATATAAAATAGATAAGACTGGTAAATTGAAGCAATCATCCACATGGTTTAATCCGTTTTAATTCCTAGGAAAATTGTTTTATTTTCTAGGAAAATAATTACAGAGTGCGATTCATTAGGCAACACCAAGAAATGTATATCTTCATTTTGAAAACTGACTGTATTGATTATTTCAAGCACATCCGTAGGAAAACAAAAAGGGGGCAAGCCAATTGTTTTGCCCCGCGGCTACCACTAGGGGTCACAAAACGGAACAATTTAATTGTTGCTCTGTTTAGATGCAGGGGTAACAATTCTTTGCGCAGCCTCCTGAGGAGCGAGAAGAAATGTGTGCAAAGTCTGTGGTTTAGGCGCTCTGACCAGGACTTTAGATGGGATTAGCCACTATTTGCTGCTAAACCCCATCTTTTTGGGAGCGATCAGCGTGACAATATTTTTTTATTTTTTTATTGAAATGCAACTCCTGATCACCCATCACTCTAGACGGGAGATCGGGCATGCAAAAACAATTAAATTGCCCCAAAGATTGGCAATGGAACCATATTCTGCTAGACCAGTGTTTTTCAACCACTGTACCGTGGCACCAAGTGTGCCCTGAGCAATCTCCAGGTGTGCCGCCATAGAAGCACAGCCAGGCCAGTCAGTGTTTTGCCGCTACTGAGGCCCTGGAACAATCAATACTGGTGGGTTTAGTGGTTGCAGAGCCAGTTCTAATTTTGGGGCCGGGCAGTGTTGGGCTCTTCTGGCTTTCTCAGATGTGGCTCAGGCGTTACCTATGGAGAAGCTTCGACATGACATCCTAGGACACGGAACTGGACCATGCATCACCATTATATTTGTGTGTGCCTTGGTAATATTTAAATCTTGTTCCGTGTGCCAAGAGTTGTAAAAGGTTGAAAATCTCTGTGCTAGGCATTGGTTTTCAGTAGCCATAAAGTCTGAATGTGCCAAGTGAAAGTCACTGCTCCAGCACTACCTGCATTCTAATTAGCCGCTTGCGTCTTACTGTTGAGCTATAGAAATATGAATGCATGGTACCAATCACATTCTGCAATACTGGAACAGAACAAATACATTTATATACAATTACATTTGGGCAGTATGGATGGTGTAATGTTTAGCATTACTGCCTCACAGCACTGAGGTCATGGGTTCGATTCCCACCATGGCCCTAACTGTGGGGAGTTTGTATATTCTCCCCGTACTTGCGTGGGTTTCCTCCGGGTACTCCGGTTTCCTCCCACAATCCAAAAATATACTGGTAGGTTAATTGGCTCCCAACAAAAAAATTAACCCTAGCATGAATGTGTGTGCGTGTACATGTGATAGGGAATATAGATTGTAAGCTCCACTGGGGCAGGGACTGATGTGAATGACAGAATATTCTCTGTAAAGCGCTGCGGAAATTGTGTGTGCTATATAAATAACTGGTAATAAATAAATAATTTCATGAACAAAAGATCTTGCAGACTTGTTGCACTTATAATGGACAGTTCTGGTCGGGCGATTCCGTTCACACCTCACCAGCCTATGGAGGTGCAGTTAGAATCTGCATTCCATGAAGTCATAGTACACAGCATCCCTGCTTAATTGATGCAGCGCCTTAAAGTTTGATAACATTTTCTAGTGCAGGACCTGAAGCTTCCAGGGAGGTTGGAGGACAGGTTCTCACTATAGCAGGAGGATGCAACATTTGTGGGCTTGTTCAGTTCATCTACAAGTTCTGTTTTTGATCCACTCACCTCCATATCCCCATAGATTGTAAGCTTGTGAGCAGGGCCCTTCTACCTCGATTACGGTTTGTTTTTACCCAGTTTTGTCTTCTAATTGTGTCCAGTTGTAAAGCGCAATGGAATTTGCTGCGCTATATAAAAAACTGTTAATATACAGACTGAGAGGCTACATAAAAAGAAAACAAAAAACGGGCAACGTTCCCCAAATCCTCAATCAGCCCTAGCGCTAGACTGTCTGGGCTGGTTTCCACTATAGCAGGGTGTGTTATTCTCATTAAGAAATGTCAGTGCTAATAAACATCACTATATTTGTATAAACCCTAATGGCAATTACCCATAGCAGCTTCTTTGAAGAGAACATCCAAGGACATAAGTTTACCAAAGAGCCGGTTGCTTTATTTGGGATACGGTCGTTAGGTCGACACAGCTTAGGTCAAGTCATTAGGTCGACATGGTCATTATATCGACAGGTCAAAATGTCGACATGAGTTTTTCACATTTTTTCTTTTAATTTTTTTGATTTTTCCCATACTTGACGATCCACGTGGACTACGATTGGAACGGTAACCTGTGCCGAGCAAAACGAGGCACCTCGCCCGAAGTTCGCTTGTCACGCGAGGGGACACGGTGCACTAATTGGGGTTCCCCGTCACTTTACGAAGAAAACGACACCAAAAAAAAGAATCCAAAAACTAATGTCGACCTTTTCACCTGTCAACCTAATGCCCATGTCCACCTTCAGTGGTCGACCTAATGACTGTCGACCCAATGACCCATATCCCTTTGTCTTACAACTCCATTCAACCTAATGCCCATGTCCACCTTCAGTGGTCGACCTAATGACTGTCGACCCAATGACCCATATCCCTTTGTCTTACAACTCCATTCAAGCCATCAGTCACATGAGGAAACATTGTATACAAAGAAATAAACTTCCCATGAATCCAATGCATAAGGCCCTCCAATAATGAGAAAAATAAATATTGTATGTTACAGCTATAAAATGAACGTTTTTTCTATGTTCACCCAGTATAGTTGCATTTAAAGCGTGCAATTAATATTAATGTGCGCTGAAATATTTGCTCAAGTACAGGATATTGGAGGGGGGGGGGGGGACATGGGTCATCCGACACCGGTCACGCTAAAATCCTATGGAGAGCCGGCTCATTGGTGCTTAGTGATCATGTCATCTCCAAGTGCCGGCAGACGGAAGACCCGCCACTAACCCAGGTCCCGCATGTGGCGTGAATGGAGCATCAAGCAGCTGTGACAGGGCTTGAAATAGAGTACAATTACCCAGGTCGGACCCGGGTTTTTGGTGGATAAGGGATATTAAATAGTCTTTTCACATCTTGAGGAATATGGATGATAAGCAGAGGCAAAAAGCCTTGCAATGATTGATTTTTTAGACCAGCTTCCTCAGAAACCAGAGTGTGGAGACACAGACGTTCACTACTCAGTAGACGCTTGGCCAATTCCATAGACCTACAAACTAAAGTATGCGTACCTGCTTTCTCTCATTGCCCAAACTTTACAGATGATCTAGAAAAAAGCAAGAGGTCAGAGTGGTACATCTGATTTGGTTCCACCGCCTGTGATTTGCAGTATGCTGAATGTCTCTGGAATGGCCTTGACCTCTGCCCGTTTGGCTAGATATTCAGCATGAGGTGCATATTCTTCAATCCAAATCAAAGGTCTCATCTTTGAGAGTGTCAAGATTCAGTGGTGGTTGATAATTTGCAAGCAAGTCTCTGACATAGTAAATGAAATACTTTGGAAGCCAGAGCAAAATTATTTTTCAAACTTCCAAAAGAATTTGATCCTGTGTCTGCTACCATTCCACACACTCAAGATATTCTTCAGGATGGATCCAGCAAGGACCTTTTCCTTACTACCCAGAAAGTTCGGGTAACTGTGTTTTTCTGGACACCATAGTGGTATCTGATTTTTTGTTTTTTTAATTACGCCTAGCATTATTACACCTTATTAGTATATTACTTCTGTGGCACCATGGGATCTTGAGCCAATATAGGAAGCTGTAATATCTTCATTTTGAACCATCCAAGAGGTCTCCCTTAAGCGGCTTACATATAAAAGGTGTTGTTTCTGGCAGTGATCACATCTGCCTCTCGAGTAGGATAAGGTCATTCCCTATGCCGCTAGAAGCCTTTACAGACTAAGTATTGCAACCTAACCCTAGTTTCCCAACCAACTATGTAGAACAATTACATATCCTGAATTTTGTCACTGTCATTTCTGTGTAACTTTCCAGAACGAAAGGATTCAGAAGAATGTATCAACTTTTGCTCTTCATAAAAGAATGCGTTAAGGACGTGCTACATCCAAACATACTATGACAAGATGGATCTGGATCAATGATGTCATTCTGCAGGCTTACCTGGGGGAAATAAGGGTGCTTTCAACAGTGACTAACAGCTGGGCAAGTAGGGCTCAGCAGACAGACAATCTATGCAAGGCAGCATGGTAGTCTCTTCTGCATGCCTACATCAGTCATTGCATTCTAGATGTGACTTCTGCTGATGCACAGTATGGAAAAACACACACACATACATTATATATATTCTGTCACGGGTGTGGGATGATAGACAGTCAGTGTCTAGTTAGACAGTCAATAGATAGACACATTAGACAGAAGTTAGGTCAACAGGGTCAAAATGTCAACATGAAAAAGGTAGACAGTGCAAAAGGTCGACATAAAAATGGTCGACACCATTTTTTTTTTTTTTTCATTTTTGTGATTAGTGTGAATAGTTTTGTCATCTGGGACCCCCAATTGTAGAAAGGCATACGCTCACCACGCTTCGGGCTCGGTGCACTCGCCACAAGGTTTATAACCAACCCTATGCCGTCATGGATAGAGAAGGAAAGAAATAGTCCAAAAACATGTAAAATAAAAAATAAACCTGTGTTGACCTTTTTTAGCTCAACCTTTTATGTCAACCTTTTGACCCTGTTGACCTAATGTCTGTCTAACAATCTAATGACTGTCTAACTAGACACTGTCTATCATCCGGATACTTACACACATATATCCGGCAATACATTTTATTTATTACACACCTCCAAATTAATGGGACTCCAGTATTGAGTCCTATTGGAAAAAGAGCGCTATATAAATAAAATTATTATTATTGTTAATAATAATGCAAACTGCGATGCTCAATTCAGACATAAAAAAAAGCAGCAATAAAGTGCCACTCATCTGCCTTAAAATCCAAAATGTTGGCATGCAGGCCTGTGTCAGTTTTTGTTGAGACCTTTGTCAAAATAACAAGAACTTTTGCTTTTTGCCTTAATATAACCTTAAGAAAAATGAATGAATTGCCAAACTTACGTTCACCAAGTGGCAGGGGCAGGGCTGAGAAGTCCGCGTGACACGGTACATTCTACCACAGTTTACAAGTCTCTCCTGATGAAGCAGGCAGCCGTCTCAGAAACGCGTAGCCAAGTGGTGCTCTGTGTCTTTTGAGTATCCACATGAAAGAACACTTTCCACTTAAATCTATGTATTTTAGAAAATATGTGGACACACATTTGCTAGGCTGGAAAACACAGATCTATTCTTTCCCCACTGATTTGGGACTGCGTATCATAATTTGATTTCCCATTTATTTGTAGTACTTACACAAAATATATTTTTGGATGGTGTCTGGAGCTACACTGGGAGCTCCCTGCTATCCAGACAGCAAATGTCACTTCATGTTTTGCATTCATCATCCTGATCGCTAATCTCCAGTAGGGAAGCCAATCCCGGGCCATTTTTTCAATTCCGGGTATCGGGATTGAAAAATGGCCAATCCCGGAATTTCTGGGATACCCAGGATTGGCTTTTAACTATGTGGCCGCCCCGCCGACATAACTCACCAT
Organism: Pseudophryne corroboree; assembly: GCF_028390025.1. Lineage (NCBI taxonomy): Eukaryota > Metazoa > Chordata > Amphibia > Anura > Myobatrachidae > Pseudophryne > Pseudophryne corroboree. The sequence continues at coordinate 64,894,257 of NC_086454.1, read as the reverse complement.
ATACCGGGGGCGGGTAGGGAACATCCTCTGCTCTCTCCTGGCGGCTCCCTGAAGCAGCTGACGGTGCAGCGTGACCTCTCAAGCTGCGCTGCGGAGCCGGAAGAAGGAAGCCGGGCAGCATCTGAGCATCCTGTGGAAGCACAACGCTGATTCCTCAATCCCCGGGATTGAGGGATCAGACATTTTTGGCCCTAAATCCTGGGATCTCGCTGATCCCGATCCCGGGATTGGCCACCATAATCTCCAGTAATGAGACACCAGACTTTGAGGGTAATTCAGAGTTGAACGCAGCAGCAAATTTGTAAGCAGTTGGGCAAAACCATGTGCACTGCAGAGAGAAGGGGGCAGATGTAACATGTGCAGAGAGAGTTAGATTTGGGTGGGGTGTGTTCAAACTGAAATCTAAATTGCAGTGTAAAAATAAAGCAGCCAGTATTTACCCTGCACAGAAACAATATAACCCACCCAAATCTAACTCCCTCTGCACGTTATATCTGCCCCACCTGCAGTGCAAATGGGGGGTCATTCCGACCCACTCGCACACTGCTGGTTGTCGCAGTGGTGCGAACGGGTTGGGACTGCGGCTGCATGGCGCTCGGAATGCGCACGCGTGTAGTTGCCCAGCGACAGCTGTCGCCGGGCAACGAGCAGAAGAAAGTGATCGCTAGCATGATCACAAGAAGATTGACATCCGGGGAGGCATTCCGGGGCGGATACTCACCGTTTTCTGGGAGTGGGGAGTCCAACGCAGGCTTCTCCAGGCATTTGGAGGGCGGATGTCTGTCGTCAATGCCGGGACCTGCATCGCTGGATCGATCGCACAGGGTAAGTTACTCTTACTCTGGTCTTGTTTTACAAGAATCTTTTTTTGCATAGCAGGGATGCAGAAGCGATCGCAGCCCCGCTATGCAGAAATACACTGCCCCATAGGCAGCGTCTAGTTGATTGCACGGGCAGCAAAAAGTTGCTACATGCGATCAACTCAGAATGACCCCCATGGCTTTGCCCAACTGCTAACAAATTTGTTGCTGCGATCAACTCTGAATTACCCCCTTTGTACGAAGAATTAAATCACAGAAAACCCTAATCACTGATTAATGTGAATGACAGGATGATAACATGGGCAGATGGGTTCTATATGCAAGACTTTGAAACAAATCTAAAATACACTGACTTGAAAAAATAAGAATTTACTTACCGATAATTCTATTTCTCGTAGTCCGTAGTGGATGCTGGGGACTCCGTCAGGACCATGGGGAATAGCGGCTCCGCAGGAGACAGGGCACAAAAGTAAAAGCTTTAGGATCAGGTGGTGTGCACTGGCTCCTCCCCCTATGACCCTCCTCCAAGCCTCAGTTAGGATACTGTGCCCGGACGAGCGTACACAATAAGGAAGGATTTTGAATCCCGGGTAAGACTCATACCAGCCACACCAATCACACTGTACAACTTGTGATCTGAACCCAGTTAACAGCATGATAACAGCGGAGCCTCTGAAAAGATGGCTCACAACAATAATAACCCGATTTTTGTAACAATAACTATGTACAAGTATTGCAGACAATCCGCACTTGGGATGGGCGCCCAGCATCCACTACGGACTACGAGAAATAGAATTATCGGTAAGTAAATTCTTATTTTCTCTGACGTCCTAAGTGGATGCTGGGGACTCCGTCAGGACCATGGGGATTATACCAAAGCTCCCAAACGGGCGGGAGAGTGCGGATGACTCTGCAGCACCGAGTGAGAGAACTCCAGGTCCTCCTCAGCCAGGGTGTGCCCCTGACCAAGTAGCAGCTCGGCAAAGTTGTAAAGCCGAGACCCCTCGGGCAGCCGCCCAAGATGAGCCCACCTTCCTTGTGGAATGGGCATTTACATATTTTGGCTGTGGCAGGCCTGCCACAGAATGTGCAAGCTGAATTGTACTACACATCCAACTAGCAATCGTCTGCTTAGAAGCAAGAGCACCCAGTTTGTTGGGTGCATACAGGATAACAGCAAGTCAGTTTTCCTGACTCCAGCCGTCCTGGAAACCTATATTTTCAGGGCCCTGACAACATCTAGCAACTTGGAGTCCTCCAAGTCCCTAGTAGCCGCAGGTACCACAATAAGCTGGTTCAGGTGAAACGCTGACACCACCTTAGGGAGAAACTGGGGACGAGTCCGCAGCTCTGCCCTGTCCGAATGGACAATCAGATATGGGCTTTTGTGAGACAAAGCCGCCAATTTTGACACTCGCCTGGCCGAGGCCAGGGCCAACATCATGGTCACTTTCCATGTGAGATATTTCAAATCCACAGATTTGAGCGGTTTAAACCAATGTGATTTGAGGAATCCCAGAACTACGTTGAGATCCCACAGTGCCACAAAAGGGGGTTGTATATGCAGTACTCCCTTGACAAACTTCTCGACTTCAGGAACTGAAGCCAATTCTTTCTGGAAGAAAATCGACAGGGCCGAAATTTGAACCTTAATGGACCCCAATTTGAGGCCCATAGACACTCCTGTTTGCAGGAAATGCAGGAATCGACCGAGTTGAAATTTCTTCATGGGGCCTTCCTGGCCTCACACCACGCAACATATTTTCGCCACATGTGGTGATAATGTTGTGCGGTCACCTCCTTCCTGGCTTTGACCAGGGTAGGAATGACCTCTTCCGGAATGCCTTTTTCCCTTAGGATCCGGCGTTCAACCGCCATGCCGTCAAACGCAGCCGCGGTAAGTCTTGGAACAGACATGGTACTTGCTGAAGCAAGTCCCTTCTTAGCGGCAGAGGCCATGAGTCCTCTGTGAGCATCTCTTGAAGTTCCGGGTACCAAGTCCTTCTTGGCCAATCCGGAGCCACGAGTATAGTTCTTACTCCTCTACGTCTTATAATTCTCAGTACCTTAGGTATGAGAAGCAGAGGAGGGAACACATACACCGACTGGTACACCCACGGTGTTACCAGAACGTCCACAGCTATTGCCTGAGGGTCTCTTGACCTGGCGCAATACCTGTCCAGTTTTTTGTTCAGGCGGGACGCCATCATGTCCACCTTTGGTCTTTCCCAACGGTTCACAATCATGTGGAAGACTTCCCGATGAAGTCCCCACTCTCCCGGGTGGAGGTCGTGCTGAGGAAGTCTGCTTCCCAGTTGTCCACTCCCGGAATGAACACTGCTGACAGTGCTATCACATGATTTTCCGCCCAGCGAAGAATCCTTGCAGTTTCTGCCATTGCCCTCCTGCTTCTTGTGCCGCCCTGTCTGTTTACGTGGGCGACTGCCGTGATGTTGTCCCACTGGATCAATACCGGCTGACCTTGAAGCAGAGGTCTTGCTAAGCTTAGAGCATTGTAAATTGCTCTTAGCTCCAGTATATTTATGTGGAGAGGAGTCTCCAGACTTGATCAAACTCCCTGGAAATTTTTTCCTTGTGTGACTGCTCCCCAGCCTTTCAGGCTGGCATCCGTGGTCACCAGGACCCAGTCCTGAATGCCGAATCTGTGACCCTTTAGTAGATGAGCACTCTGCAGCCACCACAGAAGAGACACCCTTGTCCTTGGAGACAGGGTTATCCGCTGATGCATCTGAAGATGCGATCCGGACCATTTTTCCAGCAGATCCCACTGAAAAGTTCTTGCGTGAAATCTGCCGAATGGAATCGCTTCGTAAGAAGCCACCATTTTTCCCAGGACCCTTGTGCAATGATGCACTGACACTTTTCCTGGTTTTAGGAGGTTCCTGACTAGCTCGGATAACTCCCTGGCTTTCTCCTCCGGGAGAAACACCTTTTTCTGGACTGTGTCCAGAATCATCCCTAGGAACAGCAGACGTGTCGTCGGAGACAGCTGCGATTTTGGAATATTTAGAATCCACCCGTGCTGTCGTAGAACTACTTGAGATAGTGCTACTCCGACCTCCAACTGTTCTCTGGACCTTGCCCTTATCAGGAGATCGTCCAAGTAAGGGATAATTAAGACGCCTTTTCTTTGAAGAAGAATCATCATTTCGGCCATTACCTTGGTAAAGACCCGGGGTGCCGTGGACAATCCAAACGGCAGCGTCTGAAACTGATAGTGACAGTTTTGTACCACGAACCTGAGGTACCCTTGGTGAGAAGGGCAAATTGGGACATGGAGGTAAGCATCCTTGATGTCCAGGGACACCATATAGTCCCCTTCTTCCTGGTTCGCTATCACTGCTCCGAGTGACTCCATCTTGATTTGAACCTTTGTATGTAAATGTTCAAATATTTCAGATTTAGAATAGGTCTCACCGAGCCGTCTGGCTTCAGTACCACAATATAGTGTGGAATAATACCCCTTTCCTTGTTGTAGGAGGGGTACTTTGATTATCACCTGCTGGGAATACAGCTTGTGAATTGTTTCCAATACTGCCTCCCTGTCGGAGGGAGACGTTGGTAAAGCAGACTTCAGGAACCTGCGAGGGGGAGACGTCTCGAATTTCCAATCTGTACCCCTGGGATACTACTTGTAGGATCCAGGGGTCCACTTGCGAGTGAGCCCACTGCGCGCTGAAACTCTTGAGACGACCCCCCACCGCACCTGAGTCCGCTTGTACGGCCCCAGCGTCATGCTGAGGACTTGGCAAAAGCGGTGGAGGGCTTCTGTTCCTGGGAATGGGCTGCCTGCTGCAGTCTTCTTCCCTTTCCTCTATCCCTGGGCAGATATGACTGGCCTTTTGCCTGCTTGCCCTTATGGGGACGAAAGGACTGAGGCTGAAAAGACGGTGTCTTTTTCTGCTGAGATGTGACTTGGGGTAAAAAAGGTGGATTTTTCAGCTGTTGCCGTGGCCACCAGGTCCGATGGACCGACCCCAAATAACTCCTCCCCTTTATACGGCAATACTTCCATGTGCCGTTTGGAATCTGCATCACCTGACCACTGTCGTGTCCATAAACATCTTCTGGACATCGCACTTACTCTTGATGCCAGAGTACAAATATCCCTCTGTGCATCTCGCATATATAGAAATGCATCCTTTAAATGCTCTATAGTCAATAAAATACTGTCCCTGTCAAGGGTATCAATATTTTCAGTCAGGGAATCCGACCAAGCCACCCCAGCGCTGCACATCCAGGCTGAGGCGATCGCTGGTCGCAGTATAACACCAGTATGTGTGTATATACTTTTTAGGATATTTTCCAGCCTCCTATCAGCTGGCTCCTTGAGGGCGGCCGTATCTGGAGACGGTAATGCCACTTGTTTTGATAAGCGTGTGAGCGCCTTATCCACCCTAAGGGGTGTTTCCCAACGCGCCCTAACTTCTGGCGGGAAAGGGTATAACGCCAATAATTTTCTATCGGGGGAAACCCACGCATCATCACACACTTCATTTAATTTATCTGATTCAGGAAAAACTACAGGTAGTTTTTTCACACCCCACATAATACCCTCTTTTGTGGTACTTGTAGTATCAGAAATATGTAACACCTCCTTCATTGCCCTTAACATGTAACGTGTGGCCCAAATGGAAAATACGTTTGTTTCTTCACCGTCGACACTGGAGTCAGTGTCCGTGTCTGTGTCGACCGACTGAGGTAAATGGGCGTTTTAAAGCCCCTGACGGTGTTTGAGACGCCTGGACAGGTACTAATTGGTTTGCCGGCCGTCTCATGTCGTCAACCGACCTTGCAGCGTGTTGACATTATCACGTAATTCCCTAAATAAGCCATCCATTCCGGTGTCGACTCCCTAGAGAGTGACATCACCATTACAGGCAATTGCTCCGCCTCCTCACCAACATCGTCCTCATACATGTCGACACACACGTACCGACACACAGCACACACACAGGGAATGCTCTGATAGAGGACAGGACCCCACTAGCCCTTTGGGGAGACAGAGGGAGAGTTTGCCAGCACACACCAAACCGCTATATTATACAGGGACAACCTTATATAAGTGTTTTCCCTTATAGCATCTTAATATATAATAATATCGCCAAATAAGTGCCCCCCCTCTCTGTTTTAACCCTGTTTCTGTAGTGCAGTGCAGGGGAGAGCCTGGGAGCCTTCCTAGCAGCGGAGCTGTGTAGGAAAATGGCGCTGTGTGCTGAGGAGAATAGGCCCCGCCCCCTTTTCGGCGGGCTTCTTCTCCCGTTTTTCTGACAACCTGGCAGGGGTTAAATACATCCATATAGCCCCAGGGGCTATATGTGATGTATTTTTAGCCAGCATAGGTACTTTCATTGCTGCCCAGGGCGCCCCCCCAAGCGCCCTGCACCCTCAGTGACCGTTGGTGTGAAGTGTGCTGAGAGCAATGGCGCACAGCTGCAGTGCTGTGCGCTACCTCATGAAGACTGAGAAGTCTTCAGCCGCCGATTTCTGGACCTCTTCTCTCTTCAGCATCTGCAAGGGGGTCGGCGGCGCGGCTCCGGTGACCCATCCAGGCTGTACCCGTGATCGTCCCTCTGGAGCTAGTGTCCAGTAGCCTAAGAAGCCAATCCATCCTGCACGCAGGTGAGTTCACTTCTTCTCCCCTAAGTCCCTCGTTGCAGTGAGCCTGTTGCCAGCAGGACTCACTGAAAATAAAAAACCTAACAAAACTTTTACTCTAAGCAGCTCTTTAGGAGAGCCACCTAGATTGCACCCTTCTCGGCCGGGCACAAAAACCTAACTGAGGCTTGGAGGAGGGTCATAGGGGGAGGAGCCAGTGCACACCACCTGATCCTAAAGCTTTTATTTTTGTGCCCAGTCTCCTGCGGAGCCGCTATTCCCCATGGTCCTGACGGAGTCCCCAGCATCCACTTAGGACGTCAGAGAAAGAGGCAATATGGGCTAATAACTTCAAATCAGGATTAGGTTCCAATTTGGCTATAGAGGAGGTGGGCAAAATGGACAAAATTCAGTCATTCAGTTGCATCACCAGCATGAATGGGACTGTTACTGCTGAAGAAAGATGACCATAAATGCAGGCATCACAATTCCGGACATTCCCCTTAATCCAATCTATTTGTAATATACTTCAGGATACACACTACAATAAGGGACAAACTAATCTCATTGGGTGTGACCACCATAATATTAGGCCAGGTGGCACAATGGTTAGCATTAACACTTCACAACACTGTAGCCAATGGTTCTACTTTGATCAGGACATTATCGCTGTGAAGTGTATGTATATATATATATATATATATATATATATATATATATATATATATATATATATATATATATATATATATATATATATATATATATATATATATATATATATATATATATATATATATATATATATATATATATATATATATATATATATATATATATATATATTAATTCTAGCACCCTGAACCTTTCAAATCTTGTGCAGTTCCTCTTTCCTGCCCGAGGTGTCGCTCTCTGCTCTGGTGCTCCTCAGCACACACGGGCCTGTATCACATCACTGATTAAGAGATCAGAGTGTTCTGAGAAGCATCACAGCAGGCAGGAAAGAGGAACTGCACGGATTTTGAAAGGTGCAGGGTGCTAGAATGAACACTAATATACATCATTCTCTGTAAAGCGCTGTGTAAAATATGTATCTATGAACTGGTGAAAGGTGGACTCATTTACCCTCTAGTTCCACCACTACAATGATAACTCTCAATTCACTCACAATTTGAACTACTCTGTGCTATCCTGTGTAACCTTCTCCCTGCTATCTCCACAGGGATAACTCTCCCAATACTGACATCTGCAATTCTGATGGCTAGTTAGAACACAGCAATGTCCTTTTCTTACCAGGATGCTCCTTTATTCTGTCATTTCCCACTTCAGCTACTGCAACCCCTTCCTGTCTGGCTCTCTCCTCACTCTTCATTCTCACCTCTCACTACTGCCTGCAAGATGGATGTTGCGCATTCACATTGCTCATTAGCCAGTCGCTGGCAGATGTAGGCAGCCAGCAACACAGCGGAGGACGCTGACGAGGACAGAGACAACGCAGGACCTCACTGGAGGGGCAAGTAATGGTAAATACAGGCGGCTTACTCGTTACTATCACTTTGGGGTCGATTCAATTCGGCAACTTAAGAATAGCGCCGGGAATTAGCTCCCGACGCTATTCAATTCAGCTAAAGTTAAGTCGGCGAAAGCCCGTTCTCGCCGACTTAACAGGTAGTTTTGTCGGGAGAACGGGCATTCTCCGACTTAACTACTCGCGGCGATGCTGATTCCAGACAGAATCAGCCTGTGATTCAGTAGTATACACTATATATATTTTAAACTGTTCAATGAAGTTGGTCACAAGGAGATAATTGTGTGCATACACACCTAAAAACACACCTGTCTCCGATAATGAAAAGAAGCTGTGGATTGGAGGATATCTAGTTTAAATAGAGGTGCTAAAGAAGGGTGATTATCTTCTGATGAAACCGTTAGACTTTTACAACGGAGATACGCGTTAAGAGCACTCTGCCTTAGTACTCTGAGACAAACCCTCGGATCGCTGGACTACACACACCGCCTTAAGCTTGCCGCATCAAGTTCCAGTGACATCCACTTACCGTGTCAGCCTAAGACGCACAGCCCCAGTAAGGTACTTTCCAGCGGCACGTTGCTGCAGCCGAGAGCTGAGCTCCGCTCCAAACATCACGCATAAGCAGCCTGTGCTACGGCAAAGAGCAGACGGACGGCTGTAACGGGGATAGCGCAACAGCACGGCGCTGCAGCCGGGAGCCGGCTTTTGGTTGTGTCATCTTTACCCTTAGCAGGGGTTAATAGCACTCCCAACAGGAGAGTATCAAGGTGGGCTACAAATTATTCTGGAAACAAATGAGGTGAGACACGGTACCTGAATCCACAACAGTTACATTTTTATTACAGGTTGAGTATCCCTTATCCAAAATGCTTGGGACCAGAGGTATTTTGGATATCGGATTTTTCCGTATTTTGGAATAATTGCATACCATAATGAGATATCATGGTGATGGGACCCAAGTCTAAGCACAGAATGCATTTATGTTACATATACACATTATACACACAGCCTGAAGGTAATTTTAGCCAATATTTTTTATAACTTTGTGCATTAAACAAAGTGTGTCTACATTCACACAATTCATTTATGTTTCATATACACATTACACACACAGCCTGAAGGTCATTTAATACAATATTTTTAATAACTTTGTGTATTAAACAAAGTTTGTGTACATTGAGCCATCAGAAAACAAAGGTTTCACTATCTCACTCAAAAAAGTCCGTATTTCGGAATATTCCGTATTTCGGAATATTTGGATATGGGATACTCAACCTGTACGTCCCTTGGAATAAATACAAATTTATCCATCTAAGTGAGTGGCTCTGGATGATGCAGGACAGACAGCTATTATAGCTATATAAGCTGCCACAAAACTGATTTTGGAATCTAAATCGTTACCAAACTGTGACTACAAGTTAATACAGCAATGTGGTCTCTTTAGGTGTGGAAAATTAATTACTACTATTGTAATAGCGTAATAAAGGGTATTGTTCTCATAGTATTTTTAAGTATTAGTATGCACATGTTGATTAGACATTTCTTGTCTTTTTTTAAAAATATAATTAAAATAATTAAAACTGCATGCGCTCTCTTTCTATGTATTTATTGTAATTAACCAATTGGTATTAGTTCAGATTACCAAGTGGGAGCTGCATAAAAGTTTTTTATTCTTGTTGACCATTCAGAGTAATTAGAAACAGTATCTGCGCCCGAATTAATATACACCCACAGACACAAATAGGAACTTTGTTGTTCTGCTGTGTGTCAGTGTGTGGCTATTACTGTATTTGTAATGTGTCAGGAAACCCTTGCATCATAACACAATGCACGCTAACAAGCTGTTCTATGAACTGGATTATTGCCAGTTACTACTAATACAATTGGCCCAAACAGCATGGAAAGTGCTACGCAATGTAGTGTAATGTAACGAGGGTGTACACGGACTTATAACTATAAAATGGAGAGTGGTCTGTCTCATCTCTGTCATGTAAAGTGAAAGCTTGAAGGCTCCCACCGCAGTGTCGGAGACTGGACAGGCGGTCAGAAAGACCAGCAAGTATCGTGGGGAGGGGGGCAGCTGAGGTGACTCGTCAATTTTACTAGTATGTATGTATGTATGTATGTATGTATGTATGTATGTATGTATACACACACATAGTTTATTATAGATACACATTAATTTCTCTACTCATTTTAGCTTAGTAATATCAGACAGAGCAGGATTCAAGAGCTGCGTGGCACCTGTTCTGTTTATAGACAAAAAAAAGTCAGATTCATTTTCAGACAGCCACCATATTCCCCTGTCACTAGATGACCACAGAGGGGATCCATGGCATATAGTTACATTCCCTCCCAACAGACCAACCCTGCAACATGTATATGGATAACATATAGAATGCACTCTAGTGTACGGCCACTACAGTGCATGGAATCAAGCAGCATACAGGCACATTCTATTTATAGAGCAGCAATTGTAGTATTGTTACCACCACTACTACTACACAGCAGCAGACATGCATTCATAACAATGCAGGGACAGGGAGGGCCTGAAAGGACTTTGCACATTGTCAGGTCACATTTGTACATTTCCTCCATTGTCCCTATATTATAGCAGCTACAGTGCTACACACATTCCTCTTATTAGTCAAGGGCACACACAGAGAGAGAGGATGATGATGATGCGCTCCTGTCACAGGCTCCGCCCCTGCGTGACGTCAGCCATTACCAACCCCCTCAAACTAAACCACATGACGGCTGCTGCCTGAGAAAAAAAAAGGGTAGATGCTAGAATCAAGTGGGCTAAGGGACCTTTCCGTCTGGGGGAGGAGTCACAACACAAGGGGGAGGAGAAAGGCCAGCGGGATAGTTCCTCTACTATCCATGCCACCAACTATTACCTTTAGTAATCAGGTGGCGAGCGAAGGAGCCCGAAGCGCGGCGAGCGAAGCGAGCCCGCGAGGGTACTTTTCGGGTACCCTGTTCGTCCGTAGCTCCTCCCCCTGGTGACGTGTCTCCTCCCCTAGATACGTCACAAGGTCCCTTCTCCCACTCCGAAATAGAATCAACCAAAAGGAAAGTAGGTAAAAGGTCACAGCTCTGCAGCGTGTGCTGCTGCTGCTACAGGAGGCGGCTGCTGCTGGCTTCTGTGATGCTCTGGAAGGAGCAATATCCGTGCACATCATTCAATGGACACCACTTGCATTTCTGCAGATCATATCGCCCCCCCCAGTCACCTGTCACACAGAAATCACGATATAGTATAACCAAATATTTCCCTGTATGGAGCATGCATCTCCCAGTGCTATACTGTCACCACCATACACATGCATTTATTACGCTCCTGTAACCCTTCACATGTATGTATAATACACATAAGAAAACAAACGATGGTAAAAAGGACCTAGACAGAAGAGCTTGCAATCAGATGTTTACCTGTAACCCCTAGCAGCTGTAATGAATGCACTCTATGTAGTTGCATGTTGTATACAGCCTGCTGCATTTTATAATCTCATACCATTAGTAACATTGTATATGTGTATGTATTGCTACAGATATGTAATATAAAAGTGAGGCTTGTACAGTGATAATGAGCATAAGGTTAGCGTGACCCGCACAAGCTGACATTCCAACGCTCCCAAAGACCAGCATTAAGCATAAGCACCTTACAGAGCCATAAAGAGGTACAATCTGACCTGCATATAATGAGAACATGGCATATTATATATAACCCCACTGCTGTAAGAAACTATCCCACAGCTGAGATTACTGGAGGCCTGGATTCAGTTGCTGTCGACACAGCATGCAGTCGGCTCTGGCAGGGTGACCCCAGCATACACTCCAGTGTGCCACCCTGTCAGTGAGTTATCACCTGCATATAGTACATGGTATCAGCAAGATGAAGCCTTGTCTACCACAGGAGAAATCACACTTCTCTCCAGCAACAGAATCGGAATTATATGCAGTAAGGAAGGAAGGACATCATTACCTGTCTTTACTTATCCCTTGACAAGCTGCTGCAGCCAGGAGCTCTGCAAATCCCCAACCTCTCTCCCCAGCAATACTAAACAGAATGGAGGGTCAGCCCACTGGCCCAGCCCAGTCCCTTCCTACCAGCAGGCGGGGCAAGCATTGTTTCCTGTTACACACTGACTATACACAGGCTGGTGCTGGGGCTTCCTTGCAGCAAGGATGGAATTTCATTCAAACTGACAATTGGGAAGAGGAGTTGGTTATGAAACCCTAGCATTGTTCCCCTGCTGCTTTATTCAGCTGCTGGGAAGGAAATGGGGCTTGTGTGCAGAATCTAATATAATGCTTAGAATAGAATTAAGGTTGGGTTCAAGTTCAGAACATGGGACCCCCTGGATCAGCATAACTAAACTGCTGCAGAACATCATTAAACCTGTTCAGAGCATTAGAACGTGTGCTCTCGCGGGCTCACTTTGCTCGTCACTCATCGGACATGGTCGCCACAGGTTACATGCCCACATGGATAGTAAAACTGCTAGCTCAGGGGGTCCGATGTTCTGGACTTGAGCCTTAAGGTTGCTGAGAGACCTTTCCACCTGAGTCATATGTATCTGTAGCCACTGTCAGGAAACCAAAGATCAGGATAACGTACTTTCTCTAACGTCCTAAGTGGATGCTGGGGACTCCGTCAGGACCATGGGGAATAGCGGCTCCGCAGGAGACAGGGCACAAAAATAAAGCTTTAGGATTAGGTGGTGTGTACTGGCTCCTCCCCCTATGACCCTCCTCCAAGCCTCAGTTAGGTTTTTGTGCCCGTCCGAGCAGGGTGCAATCTAGGTGGCTCTCCTAAAGAGCTGCTTAGAAAAAGTTTTTAGGTTTTTTATTTTCAGTGAGTCCTGCTGGCAACAGGCTCACTGCATCGAGGGACTTAGGGGAGAGAATTTCAACTCACTTGCGTGCAGGATGGATTGGATTCTTAGGCTACTGGACACCATTAGCTCCAGAGGGAGTCGGAACACAGGTCTCACCCTGGGGTTCGTCCCGGAGCCGCGCCGCCGACCCCCCTTACAGATGCTGAAGATTGAAGGTCCGGAAACAGGCGGCAGAAGGCTCTTCAGTCTTCATGAAGGTAGCGCACAGCACTGCAGCTGTGCGCCATTGTTGTCACACACTTCACACCAAGCGGTCACGGAGGGTGCAGGGCGCTGCTGGGGGGCGCCCTGGGCAGCAATATTTAATACCTTTATGGCAAAAGAATACATCACATATAGCCATTGAGGCTATATGTATGTATTTAACCCATGCCAGATATCTAAAACTCCGGGAGAAAAGCCCGCCGAAATAGGGGGCGGGGCTTATTCTCCTCAGCACACAGCGCCATTTTCCTGCTCAGCTCCGCTGTGAGGAAGGCTCCCAGGACTCTCCCCTGCACTGCACTACAGAAACAGGGTAAAACAGAGAGGGGGGGCATTTTTTGGCGATATTTTGATATATTTAAGCTGCTATAAGGAACAACACTTATATAAGGTTGTTCCCATATATATTATAGCGCTTGGGTGTGTGCTGGCAAACTCTCCCTCTGTCTCCCCAAAGGGCTAGTGGGGTCCTGTCTTCGATAAGAGCATTCCCTGTGTGTCTGCTGTGTGTCGGAACGTGTGTGTCGACATGCATAAGGACGATGTTGGTGTGGAGGCAGAGCAATTGCCGATAATGGTGATGTCACCCCCCAGGGAGTCGACACCGGAATGGATGGCTTTGTTTATGGAATTACGTGATAATGTCAGCACATTACAAAAATCAGTTGACGACATGAGACGGCCGGCAAACCAGTTAGTACCTGCCCAGGCGTCTCAGACACCGTCAGGGGCTGTAAAGCGCCCTTTACCTCAGTCGGTCGACACAGACCCAGACACAGACACTGAATCTAGTGTCGACGGTGATGAAACAAACGTATTTTCAAGTAGGGCCACACGTTATATGATCACGGCAATGAAGGAGGCTTTGCATATCTCTGATACTGCAAGTACCACAAAAAGGGGTATTATGTGGGGGGTGAAAAAACTACCTGTAGTTTTTCCTGAATCAGAGGAATTAAATGATGTATGTGATGAAGCGTGGGTTAACCCAGATAGAAAAGTGCTAATTTCAAAAAAGTTATTAGCATTATACCCTTTCCCGCCAGAGGTTAGGGCGCGCTGGGAAACACCCCCTAGGGTGGATAAGGCGCTCACACGCTTATCAAAACAAGTGGCGTTACCGTCTCCTGATACGGCCGCCCTCAGGGATCCAGCTGATAGGAGACTGGAAACTACCCTAAAAAGTATATACACACATACTGGTGTTATACTGCGACCAGCCATCGCCTCAGCCTGGATGTGCAGTGCTGGGGTCGTCTGGTTGGATTCCCTGACTGAAAATATTGATACCCTGGATAGGGACAGTATTTTATTGACTATAGAGCAATTAAAGGATGCCTTCCTTTATATGCGAGATGCTCAGAGAGATATTTGCACTCTGGCATCGAGAGTAAATGCGATGTCCATATCTGCCAGAAGGAGTTTATGGACGCGACAGTGGTCAGGTGATGCGGATTCCAAACGACATATGGAAGTATTGCCGTATAAAGGGGAGGAATTATTTGGCGTCGGTCTATCGGATCTGGTGGCCACGGCAACTGCCGGAAAATCCACCTTTTTACCTCAGACCCCTCCCAACAGAAAAAGACACCGTCTTTTCAGCCGCAGTCCTTTCGGTCCTATAAGAACAAGCGGACAAAAGGACAGTCATATCTGCCTCGGGGCAGAGGAAGGGGTAAGAGAGGGCAGCAAGCAGCCCCTGCCCAGGAACAGAAGCCCTCTCAGGGTTCTGCAAAGCCCGCAGCATGACGCTGGGGCCTTACAAGCGGACTCAGGAGCGGTGGGGGGTCGACTCAAGAATTTCAGCGCACAGTGGGCTTGCTCACAGGTGGACCCCTGGATCCTGCAGGTAGTATCTCAGGGTTACAGGTTGGAATTCGAGAAGTCTCCCCCTCGCAGGTTCCTAAAGTCTGCTTTGCCAACGTCTCCCTCAGACAGGGCGACGGTATTGGAAGCCATTCACAAGCTGTTTTCTCAGCAGGTGATAGTCAAGGTACCCCTCCTACAACAGGGAAAGGGGTATTACTCCACGCTATTTGTGGTACCGAAGCCGGACGGCTCGGTAAGACCTATTCTAAATCTGAAATCTTTGAACCTGTACATACAAAAATTCAAGTTCAAGATGGAGTCACTCAGAGCAGTGATAGCGAATCTGGAAGAAGGGGACTTTATGGTGTCCCTGGACATAAAGGATGCTTACCTGCATGTCCCAATTTGCCCTTCACATCAAGTGTACCTCAGGTTCGTGGTGCAAAACTGTCATTATCAGTTTCAGACGCTGCCGTTTGGATTGTCCACGGCACCTCGGGTCTTTACCAAGGTAATGGCCGAAATGATGATTCTTCTGCGAAGAAGAGGCGTATTAATTATCCCTTACTTGGACGATCTCCTGATAAGGGCAAGGTCCAGAGAACAGCTGGAGGACGGAGTAGCACTAACCCGACTAGTGCTGCAACAACACGGGTGGATTCTGAATTTTCCAAAATCTCAGTTGACCCCGACGACACGTCTGCTGTTCCTGGGAATGATTCTGGACACGGTTCAGAAAAAGGTGTTTCTTCCGGAGGAGAAAGCCAGGGAGTTATCCGAACTTGTCAGGAACCTCCTAAAACCAGGGAAAGTGTCTGTGCATCAATGCACAAGAGTCCTGGGAAAGATGGTGGCTTCTTACGAAGCGATTCCATTCGGCAGATTCCACGCACAAACTTTTCAGTGGGATCTGCTGGACAAATGGTCCGGATCACATCTGCAGATGCATCAGCGGATAACCTTATCGCCACGGACAAGGGTGTCTCTTCTGTGGTGGTTGCAGAGTGCTCATCTGTTAGAGGGCCGCAGATTCGGCATACAGGACTGGGTCCTGGTGACCACGGATGCCAGTCTGAGAGGCTGGGGAGCGGTCACACAGGGAAGAAACTTCCAGGGAGTATGGTCAAGCCTGGAGATGTCTCTTCACATAAATATACTGGAGCTAAGAGCGATTTACAATGCTCTAAGTCTGGCAAAACCCCTGCTTCAGGGTCAGCCGGTGTTGATCCAGTCGGACAACATCACGGCAGTCGCCCACGTAAACAGACAGGGCGGCACAAGAAGCAGGACAGCAATGGCAGAAGCTGCAAGGATTCTTCGCTGGGCGGAAGATCATGTGATAGCACTGTCAGCAGTATTCATTCCGGGAGTGGACAACTGGGAAGCAGACTTCCTCAGCAGACACGATCTACACCCGGGAGAGTGGGGACTTCATCCAGAAGTCTTCCACATGATTGTGAACCGTTGGGAAAAACCAATGGTGGATATGATGGCGTCCCGCCTCAACAAAAAACTGGACAGGTATTGCGCCAGGTCAAGAGACCCTCAGGCAATAGCTGTGGACGCTCTGGTAACACCGTGGGTGTTCCAGTCAGTGTATGTGTTCCCTCCTCTGCCTCTCATACCAAAAGTACTGAGAATTATACGGCAAAAGGGAGTAAGAACGATACTCGTGGCTCCGGATTGGCCAAGAAGAACTTGGTACCCGGAACTTCAAGAGATGCTCACGGAGGATCCGTGGCCTCTACCTCTAAGACGGGACCTGCTTCAGCAGGGACCGTGTCTATTCCAAGACTTACCGCGGCTGCGTTTGACGGCATGGCGGTTGAACGCCGAATTCTAAGGGAAAAAGGCATTCCGGAAGAGGTCATTCCTACACTGGTAAAAGCCAGGAAGGAGGTGACTGCACAACATTATCACCGCATTTGGAGGAAATATGTTGCGTGGTGTGAGGCCAGGAAGGCCCCCACGGAGGAATTTCAACTGGGTCGATTCCTACATTTCCTGCAAACAGGATTGTCTATGGGCCTCAAATTGGGGTCCATTAAGGTTCAAATTTCGGCCCTGTCGATTTTCTTCCAGAAAGAATTGGCTTCAGTTCCTGAAGTCCAGACTTTTGTAAAAGGAGTACTACATATACAGCCCCCGGTTGTGCCCCCAGTGGCACCGTGAGATCTTAATGTAGTCTTGGATTTTCTCAAATCCCATTGGTTTGAGCCGCTCAAATCGGTGGAGTTGAAGTATTTTACATGGAAAGTAACCATGCTACTGGCCCTTGCTTCAGCCAGGAGAGTATCAGAATTGGCGGCTTTATCATATAAGAGCCCATATCTGATTTTCCATACGGACAGGGCAGAACTGCGGACGCGTCCTCATTTTCTGCCTAAGGTGGTGTCAGCGTTTCACCTGAACCAGCCTATTGTGGTGCCTGCGGCTACTAACGATTTGGAGGATTCCAAGTTGTTGGACGTGGTCCGGGCATTGAAAATATATATTTCAAGAACGGCGGGAGTCAGAAAGTCTGACTCACTGTTTATATTGTATGCACCCAACAAGATGGGTGCTCCTGCTTCTAAGCAGACGATTGCTCGTTGGATTTGTAGCACAATTCAACTTGCACATTCTGTGGCAGGCTTGCCACAACCTAAATCTGTCAAGGCCCATTCCACAAGGAAAGTGGGCTCATCCTGGGCGGCTGCCCGGGGGGTCTCGGCATTACAACTCTGCCGAGCTGCTACTTGGTCAGGGGCAAACACGTTTGCAAAATTCTACAAATTTGATACCCTGGCTGAGGAGGACCTTGAGTTTTCTCATTCGGTGCTGCAGAGTCATCCGCACTCTCCCGCCCGTTTGGGAGCTTTGGTATAATCCCCATGGTCCTGACGGAGTCCCCAGCATCCACTTAGGACGTTAGAGAAAATAAGAATTTACTTACCGATAATTCTATTTCTCGTAGTCCGTAGTGGATGCTGGGCGCCCATCCCAAGTGCGGATTGTCTGCAATACTTGTACATAGTTATTGTTACAAACAAATTCGGGTTGTTATTGTTGTGAGCCGTCTGTTCAGAGGCTCCTACGTTTGTCATACTGTTAACTGGGTTCAGATCACAAGTTATACGGTGTGATTGGTGTGGCTGGTATGAGTCTTACCCGGGATTCAATATCCTTCCTTATTGTGTACGCTCGTCCGGGCACAGTATCCTAACTGAGGCTTGGAGGAGGGTCATAGGGGGAGGAGCCAGTACACACCACCTAATCCTAAAGCTTTATTTTTGTGCCCTGTCTCCTGCGGAGCCGCTATTCCCCATGGTCCTGACGGAGTCCCCGGCATCCTCTACGGACTACGAGAAATAGAATTATCGGTAAGTAAATTCTTATTTTTATAGCCCTGGTTCTGATCCATCACTATGATAGGACTTTGATGAAAGTGGTGCCTCTAGGTGGGATGTAGTTACCTGACCGTTACATTACGTCAGGAGACCGCCGATCACAACACCTCCCCCGAGAATCCCGACGGTGCAGAGCATACGAGGTCGCCACCGAGCCTGTAAGGGTCTTTCTGTTTTCGTTCCCCCGGCTGGCATTCCACTGCCGGTTTACGGTATACGCATACCCAACCTCTCTAGGCTTTTTGGGGGATTTTTAAGGCACTAGTATAAGTGCCTATGTTACTCACTGGTTAAATGTGGGGTAATACTGTACATGTATTTATCTTTATCATGAATGTTTTTATCATGAATGTTGTATTCTATATTTTGGGATTATACAGTATGCCAAGGTGGTGATATGTTTCTAACGTTAGGATCCACATGTACTGTCTATGTAATTATGTGATGTATTCTATCTGTGCCCTGTGTGTATAAAATGACCAGAATATCTCAGATATGCAGATATGGTCTCCACAGGTGTAGCCTAGAAGTCTGAGGAGATAAGGTGACATCTCCCAAAGTGAATTAACATTTCAAAGACAGTACCTCTGATCGTGTTGTTGATTCAGTTCAGAATTGTGTGTTTTAAGGAAAAGAGCCAGCAGACTGTGAATAGGCCACAGATAAAAGTAGTGGACTGTTGGGAGCGGCCTCTGATTTTATTGTCTAGGACGAGGCCTAAACCAAATAACGCTGCTTGTCCCTGTGATATGTGAATACTGTTTAACAATATTATGTTAATTGTCAATATGGTGGAGTTCATTGTTCCAGAGTGGATGTTGCCAGGCACAGTGGCTCCAACACTGCAGAGGTCATAAGGGCAAACACTTGTTTGTAAAAGAGCCAGTAGCTGCTCTGTAGGCTGGCCTTCAGTGTGAATCACCCAAAAGCAGGCCATAACGCTTGATAACTGACACCCAGGAGTTTCATAGCGGTCACAATACCTCCCCAACATCCCGCCCCCTCACAATCCTGACGGTTGCCATGCCGACCAACAGGGACTATTCCCACCCATATAGTGGGAACAGAACCTGTGGCAACCGCTGATCATTACCGAGCCCGTCCCCACTGGCATTTTGTGCTCCCTCCTGCTGGCATTCCACCGCCGAAATCCCATGGTCAGTATGCTGACCGGCAGTCTCCTGACCACCAGTCACACATACCCAACTTGGGAAAATATGAGGTTCTAAAGAATAAGGAGAAGGACATCTGGGAAGATCATGAAACAGGACATCTGCAGGGCAGATCCTGACTAGGCATGATGGTGCTGTTAGTGGAGAGTGTTTTGTTCATACGTTTGTAAATCCAGTCATCAGGATACAGAGACATGTGAGTTCACTGCTGTGCTGTTTATTCCCTCACCAACTCCAGGCACACTGCACACTGGACCACCCACTTCCCAGCATCCCCCTGGTCCCAGGGACCATCACTGAAGATTCAGGCTTACACAGATTAGTAAGGGAGTGTCTACAAATATTAAGCATTCTAATACACTAACATTACAGAGAGGACACATGACATGTAGCACGGGGGCTGTTAGTCGCTGGACTTTGGCTAAGGGGTGATTCTCTGCCAAGGTACCTTGTGGAACGGATCACCCGTGCTGTGTGGACTTATACGAATTTACTCCTGTGTGGACATACAAATATTCTCCTGGGGACTAATCTGCTATCACTGCTGTGTGGACTCAGTGACAGTTCTTCTGTGTGGACCTGTTTATCTGCAAATACTGTGTGGAATTGTTGTGGACCTAAATCCTATACTGGGACTATGGATTGTTACCTGCACATTGTTTCTGGCCTATATTTACTTTTGGTTCCTGTGTATTATCTACTCCTGTGTGCGATAAGAAATAAACCATTACTTTGGTTTCATCTGCTTGGTGTCTGAGTGATTAGAAGAACCCTATATTCTCACAGCCACTTTTCTGTATACCCATGCCATTTTCTTTCATATGCAAATGTTAGAATCTACCAAAGTGTGCAGAAAATCTGTGAGGCTGAAAGTGGAAGCCTGTCCTGCTCACTGGGGGGCAGATGTATTAAGCCTGGAGAAGTGATAAAGCAGTGATACGTGGAAGGTGATAATGCACCAGCCAATCAGCTCCTAAGTGTCATTATTCAAATCTGTAATGATTGGCTGGTGCGTTATCACCTTCCACGTATCACTGCTTTATCACTTCTCCAGGCTTAATACATCTGCCCCTGGGTTTCCGTTTGCTGATCTAAAACTCATCATCTAACATCATTAGCTGGAAAAATGTGATAATGGTACTGCAATTATGTATAAAAAGTCAGTTATTATGGCTAAAAAATATATATCTCAAAACACATATATACAGTGCCTTGCTAAAGTATTCACCCCCCTTGGCTTTTTACCTATTTTGTTATATTACAACCTGCAATTTAATTTTTTTTTAATCTGAATTTTATGTGATGGATCTGCACAATATAGTCTAAGTTGGTGAAGTGAAATGAGAAAAATGTATATAAAAAATAATTTTTATAAATAAAAATTTGAAAATTGGTATGTGCATATGCTATGAAGCCCCTCAAAAGTTTTGGTGCAACCAATTACCTTCAGAAGTCACATAATTAGTGAAATGAAGTCCACCTGTGTGCAATCTAAGTGTCACATGATCTGTCAGTATAAACACACCTTTTCTGAAAGGCCCCAGAGGCTGCAACACCACTAAGCAAGAGGCATCATATCATGAAGACCAAGAAGCTCACCAAACAAATCAGGGACAAAGCTGTTGAGAAGTACAAGTCAGAGTTGGGTTCTAAAAAAAATATCCAAATCTTTGATGATCCCCCGGAGCACCATCAAATCCATCATCTTCAAATGGAAAGAACATGGTACCACAACAAACCTGCCAAGAGATGGCCGGCCACCAAAACTCACAGACCAGGCAAGGAGGGCATTAATCAGAGACGCAGCACAAAGACCAAAGGTAACCCTGAAGGAGCTGCAGAGTTCCACAGCAGAGACTGGTGTATCTGCGCATTTGACCACAGTAAGCCGTACACTCCATAGAGCTGGGCTTTATGGAAGAGTGGACAGAAAAAATACATTACTTAGTGTTAAAAATAAAAGGCACGTTTTGAGTTTGCCAAAAGGCATGTGGACGACTCCCCAAATGTATGGAGGAAGATGCTCTGGTCAGATGAGACTAAAATTTAACTTTAAGGCCACCAAGGAAAACGCTATGTCTGGCGCAAACCCAACACACGCCATCAGCCCAAGAACACCATCCCCACAGTGAAACATGGTGGTGGCAGCTGTGGGGATGTTTTTCAGCAGCAGGGACTTGTAAACTGTTTCGAATCGAGGGAAAGATGGATGGTGCAGTTTTGGCTTGAGGATTGGGCAAGAATCCAAATGGCAAGATGTGGCAAGCTCATAGAGACTTATCCAAAGCGACTTGCAGCTGTAATTGACGTAATAGGTGGCTCTACAAAATACTGACTTTAGGGGGGGTGAATAGTTATTCATGCTGAAGTTTTCTGTTATTTTGTCCTATTTGTTGTTTGCGTCACAATAAAAAAAAAAAAATCTTCAAAGTTGTAGGCATGTTCTGTGAATGAAATGATGTAAACCTTCAAACAATCCATTTTAATTCCAGGTTGTGAGGCAACAAAACATGAAAAATGCAAAGGGGGGTGAATACTTTAGCAAGGCACTGTATGTATAAAAAGATAATGTAATTTATTTGTTCATATTCTAATAGCTGACTTAAAGTCTCATTTAATACATAATGCATAAGCAATCAATTGCATTTATGTATAATAAAACATAAAATTCTGGAGGAATGAGTAAAGTAGATATAAGTTACAGAGTTAGCATATTAAATTGGATCAAAAGAGGCGGATGCTGGCCGGGATGGGGCGGGCCAGCGGCGTTTGGCCGCCGTTTATGGGGCACGGTCCAGGCAACACAGGCATGACCAGACCATTGGGGGGCAGGCCGCAGCGGCTGCATGACGTCACACGCAGCCACTGCGACACCGTCAGTGACGAGTAGCTCCCTGCCAGCGCGCAGCAGCTGCGCTTGCTGGGAGCTACTCTTTCAGTACAAAAGCACTTGTGTACTTGTGCAGGGGGGTCGGGCTAGACATGCGGGGCGGACTAGCCCTGTGCTGGGCGTCCCACTGCAAGTCTGTAGACTGAGCGTAGATGTGCTAAATTTAGCACATCTACGATCAGGTCTGATCAGGTCTGAATTAGGCCCAATATCTTTAGATTTCAAGTTGAAAATTAAATATATTGTACTTCTTCGTTAACGACCCACGGGAGCATGCATCGTTAACGATATAAGGTATACACACTTACTAATGTATACGATATATCGTCCGCCAGTTCGAACGATATATCAGGTGCTCATCGGCAAGTGTGTACCCAGCCTAACCCTCCCCTCCAGCAGCCTAACTGTCCCCTCCCCGCAGCCTAACCCTAACCTAACCCAAACCCGCAGCCTAATCCTAACCGTCCCCCACAGTGTGCTGAATCCTCCCCTCAAGAGGAGGTGGGTCATGGATCACATGGTTGTGACATCAGAGGTCCTTTAGCACACCTGGATTAGTCAGTGGTGCTCCCTTACAGTCAGAAAGTGCAATTTTAAAGAAGGAGAGAAGCAGACTCTTTTTTCTTGGGGGTACCTTGAGTTTATACATAAATCTTAACATTTATTAAGTGCTAATAAATAGAGATGAGCGGGTTCGGTTCTTCGGGATCCGAACCCCCCCGAACTTCACCTATTTTACATGGTTCCGAGGCAGCCTCAGATCTTCCCGCCTTGCTCTGTTAACCAGAACGCGCCTGAACGTCATCATCCCGCTGTTGGATTCTCGCGAGATTCGTATTCTATATAAGGAGCCTCGCGTCGCCGCCATTTTCACTCGTGCATTGGAGATTGAACGGAGAGGACTTGGCAGCGTTCTCTCCCTGAAAAGCTCCGTAATATGTGCTCAGTGTGCTGCAAATATCTGTGCTCAGTGTGCTGCAAATAATCTGTGCTCAGTGTGCTGAAAATATCTATGTTCTCTGCCTGAAAACGCTCCATATCTGTGCTCAGTGTGCTGCAAATATCTGATCAGTGTGCTGCATTGTGGGGACTGGGGACTACCAGTATATAATAATTATAGTAGTACAGTACAGTAGGCCATTGCTGTATCTTGCAGCTCTGTGTCACTGCAAGTATCCATTCCATATATGTGCGGCATTTTTGTGAGCAGTATATATAGTATTACAGTGCAGCATTTAGGTGACTAACAGTATATAGTTGTACAGTAGGCCATTGCTGTATCTTGCAGCTCTGTGTCACTGCAAGTATCCATTCCATATCTGTGCGGCATTTTTGTGAGCAGTATATATAGTATTACAGTGCAGCATTTAGGTGACTAACAGTATATAGTTGTACAGTAGGCCATTGCTGCATCTTGCAGCTCTGTGTCACTGCAAGTATCCATTCCATATCTGTGCGGCATTTTTGTGAGCAGTTTATATAGTATTACAGTGCAGCATTTAGGTGACTAACAGTATATAGTTGTACAGTAGGCCATTGCTGTATCTTGCAGCTCTGTGTCACTGCAAGTATCCATTTCATATCTGTGCGACATTTTTGTGAGCAGTATATATAGTATTACAGTGCAGCATTTAGGTGACTAACAGTATATAGTTTTACAGTAGGCCATTGCTGTATCTTGCAGCTCTGTGTCACTGCAAGTATCCATTCCATATCTGTGCGGCATTTTTGTGAGCAGTATATATAGTATTACAGTGCAGCATTTAGGTGACTAACAGTATATAGTTGTACAGTAGGCCATTGCTGTATCTTGCAGCTCTGTGTAACTGCAAGTATCCATTCCATATCTGTGTGGCATTTTTGTGAGCAGTATATATAGTATTACAGTGCAGCATTTTGGTGACCAACAGTATATAAGCACATCAGGGAAGAGGGCCCTGCTCGTGAGAGCTTACAATCTAAAGGGGAGGGGTAGACAGACATGGGTGACACAGATGGGGTACACAGAGAACGTGGAACAGAGGGTTAGGAATCAGGATGAGATTTGGCTGGGTTTGGTGAAGAAGTGGACCCCAGGAAGGCACAAGTCAGTACTTAACACTGCAACATTTTACTGGGCTATGCAGGAGAAAATTAAAAATAGGGAAAAAAAAAAAAAAGAATTGATAACTTCTACCGCTTTCAAAAAGGTCAATGGAAGCTGAAATAATGGACAACTACCTCATGGAAGCCAGATACAGTATACCAAACAGTACTTAGCAGAGTTAGGAATGAGTGCTTATGAAATACAGTAACATTTTGTCATAATATTTCAGAAACTGCATGGCTGGTCTCTTGCACTCTTTTGCTCTAATACACCACCTGCTTTAGGATTTATATTCAAAAACATTATGTCTCCATAATCCCAAAAACGTCAGTCTTCTTCCAGTGATTTGGACCAATAATACCACTGATTAGAACAAATAATTCCTGTGATTTTGTCATTTTGTTCCAGTGATTTGGACCAATAATACCATTGATTAGAACGAATAATTCCAGTGATTTTGTCATTTTCTTCCAGTGATTTGGACCAATAATACCATTGATTAGAACGAATAATTCCAGTGATTTTGTCATTTTCTTCCAGTGATTTGGACCAATAATACCATTGATCAGAACGAATAATTCCAGTGATTTTGTCATTTTCTTCCAGTGATTTGGACCAATAATACCATTGATTAGAACGAATAATTCCAGTGATTTTGTCATTTTCTTCCAGTGATTTGGACCAATAATACCATTGATTAGAACGAATAATTCCAGTGATTTTGTCAATTTCTTCCAGTGATTTGGACCAATAATACCATTGATTAGAAGAACGAATAATTCCTGTGATATTGAGGTGTTTGTGTCGCTTAGCTTAGCCGTCCAGCGACCACAGTGCACCTCTTTTTCTCTTTTCTTTGCATCATGTGCTGTTTGGGGCCAATTTTTTTAAGTGCCATCCTGTCTGCCACTGCAGTGCCACTCCTAGATGGGCCAGGTGTTTGTGCCGCCCTCTTTTGGGTCGCTTTGCTTAGTCATCCAGCGACCTCGGTGCAAATTTTAGGACTAAAAATAGTATTGTGAGGTGTGAGGTGTTCAGAATAGACTGGAAATTAGTGGAAATTGTGGTTATTGAGCTTAATAATACTATAGGATCAAAATTACCCCCAAATCTATGATTTAAGCTGTTTTTGAAAAAAAAACACCCGAACCCGCCAAAAAATTTTCAGGGAGGTTTTCAAAAACGCGTCCGAATCCAAAACACGGCCGCGGAACCGAATCCAAAACCAAAACACAAAACCCGAAAAATGTCCGGTGCACATCTCTACTAATAAATATATACTGTATTATTATTATTATTATTATTATTATTACCAGTCCATGCCTCCCAACTTTGTTCTTCTATGAAGAGGGACACACACGGGCGAAGCCGCGCACGCTCCTGTAAAGGGGTGTGGTCTATTAAAAGGGGGTGTGGCTTCGCAGGAGGACCCGCGATCGCGAGCCACGCCCCATTTTCGGCACTGAGGGGGCATGCCCAGCGCTCTGTGACTGCTGACGTGCCCTCTCTCCCACTGTCTGCACTGAATAGATGCTGTGCGCATGCTCACAGCGTCTGTTCACTGCTGCTTTGCTAAGCAGAGCATCGAGTGCAGGAGCCTCCCAACTGCCCCCCTCCACCGCGGGACACTGCGGCCCGCGGGTGGGACAGCGGGACAGTCCCAGAAAAACGGGACTGTCCCGCGAAAATCAGGACAGTTGGGAGGTATGCCAGTCATTTATATAGGGCAAACATATTCTGCAGCGCTGAAAGGAGAATATTTAGCCATTCACAGCAGTCCCTGCCACTGGAGCTTACAATCTATTTTCCCTACTACATGAACACGCACACACATTCACACTAGGGTTAATTTTGTTGGGAGCCAATCAACCTACCAGTATGCTTCAACTTGTGTACAGTTGTGTATTATATACACACTAGATCATACTTACCGACAATCTGGCAGCCAGGTCGGAGCAGCAGGGGGCGTGAATTGCGTCATCTGACCCCCAGACTGCGCACTTTGAACTGCGCCGCTGGGAGTTTGCTAGGGGATCCGGGGGGGGTTGCGGGGGGGGGGGGGGGGGGCACTCGGCCGGGAGACTTGCCCACTTTTCAGGGGGGCCGGGAGCGCCACGCGATTTTCGGGAACCTCCCGGCCATTCCGGGAGAGTAGGCAAGTATGCACTAGATTATAATGCTGGCAATAGTGGAGTGATTAAGCACACAACATTAATAAGCCGCACATGCTGTACCAATATGCAACCTTTCTCAGAGAATTTGTACCTCTGTACGCACAGTCACAGTCACCTTTGTATCAATTCAGGAATATTGATGCATACAAGGTGAGGGGGTGCCCTTTCAAGATTTTGCTATGGAGCCCACAAAGTTTTAGTTATGCCCCTGTATAGAAGGTAGTGTTGTCCTCAGCAGCAAGTTATTTGTAAAATAGTTTTCTTTAATATTTTAATGAATTTATAATTTGGCAAAACTCACCTAAACGTACAGGAGTGTTTTGATCCTATAATTCATAAAATCAGATAAGGCAGTGCTTCTCAAACCAGTCATTTGGCATTTCCATGTGTTGTATACTCTACTTAAGGCATAAATGAGTAAATTATTCACATTTGTTGGGGGAGACGAGGCTTCCAAATTCACAATAGTGACTTGGACGGAGACAAATGGCCTAATCCAGAGGCGGATACAGAGGCGGATTGGCCATAGGATTTACAGGGAAGATTCCCGGTGGGCCGACGCACCCGTGGGGCCTGTTTAGTTTGAGGACATGGGTCCTATTTATAGACATAATGAATAAGATGCAAAATAATTTGCATATGTTAAAATTACTTTGTCACTTAGCCTGTGATTGCAGATGATCTAGAGTATGCTCTGTCTGCCTGCTTGGCTGACAGTGATTGGGATACACGGTTGGTGTAATAAGCAAGAAAATATATCTTTCTAAAGAATTATATAGTTTCCTAAATTCTGAAGGTGTATCATATAATGTGCTCATAATATTTAATTTTATTTCTTTTTAACTTCCCCCTTGATGCTGGACATGCCCACTATCTGGAAAGTCGTGGGGAAAGGGTGCTGCTGCCATGGCCCATGGCTAGAACTTACACCTCTGGTGCTGCCCATGTGGGGCCACTAGTACAAATTTTTCCAGGGCCGCTTTTTGTTCCCAATCCGCCCCTGGGCGGATACAAATCATGCACTGTGCGATTTCTCATGGATTCTCCATTGCGAAGATATGCAAATGTCAGCCTGAACATTCCTTGTGCACTTCCGTGCGATGGTCTGAGCAAATACTTTGCATATCCCCTTTTAACTTTCTCAATATATTGGGGTCTATTCATGAAAGTATGTGATGATATCACTAAACATCAATTGCACAGCTACAGGGAAGCAGCTGTGCAACTCTACAAATAAAGCACAAATGCAGCAGGAGGCACCTGCAGGAGATAGATGCCTCCTGTATGTATCTGTGAGATCCGAGTGCTGTGTCTGTAGATGCAGCCTTGGATCACCATCGCAACCATCAGTCACGATTCGTGATGTTTGCAGATTGTGGTCAGTCTGCATAAGCTGAAGCTTACTTAAGATGGCCATACACTTGTCCGATATGGACTCTTTTCACCCGATTCCGACGGATCGGGACGAGAAATCGGATCAAAAGTGGCCAAAGCGGATGTGTTTGACATCTGATCTGATGCAAGGTCCCCTGCGCATATCAGAGTCGAAGATCGGACACTCGGCGTGGGCTCCAGCAGCGTGGAACGGGATCGCATGCGTTATGTCACATGCAAAAGGACTACAAGCTCCCGGCCGGCTCCAGGGGATTCGGCTGCAATTTCGCCTGTAGGAGAAATCGCAGTAATGTATGGGGGACTTTAGACTGGCCGCAGGATCCTGACACCTGGGTCCAGAAAGTCTGTGTGCGACGACACAGACCTTGGGCCCAGCACGCCTACAAAACTGGGGAAGGCTGTTTGACGTACGGTGGCGGTTGCTGCTCCCACTCTAGTCCCCAATCGCTCAAGAAATAAAGAGCCCAAATCAAAAGTTTGTTTGTAAACCTGATGATTGACATGCTGCGGCTAACAGGGGGCTGTGAGCGATATCGCAAGACTAGTACTGCACATACGCAGAACGGATTTTGCATCTGCATAGAACCCTAACATCGGATGTGTATGTAAACCATTGGGTTACAAACACATCTGATTTTCTTGAGCAAATATATGCCACAACATAGGTGCCCTAGTTAGCCCTACACTAAGCCAGTCATGTAGACCTGCAGCTGACTATCCCTGATTTTAACAGAAGCAGGTTAAAGATGAGCAAATCCAAAGTTTTACCAATTATTTGTCCTGTTCTGTATGTGGTGATGTCAGAATAACTTCCGGGGAATCCTGTGTGGCGGTAATTTGACTAATCCTTACCCCTAACTCTTTCCCTAGTGCCTAATCCTAATCTCCCCTACCGTAACCTAACCCTCCCCCTAGTGCCTAATCCTAATCTCCCCTACCGTAACCTAACCCTCCCCCTAGTGCCTAACCCTAACATCCCCTCCTGTAACATACCCTAACCATCACCCTAGTTCCTAACACTAACCACCCCTTCCGTAACTAAACCCCAACTTTCCCCCTAGTGCCTAACCTCCCCTCCTATAACCTTGCCGCCCCAGTCCCTAACCTCCCATCCCATAACCAAACCCGCACCTGGTGAGTAGCTCCCTGCACACGCAGCCTTGCTGCTGAGGCAGTCGGCTATCTGCCATGTTTTGGGTTGCAGCGGCTACGTGTAATGTCACGCATCCGCCACGGGCCGTCCCAGCAATGGTCTGGACACACCTGCGTTCAAACACTGCTGGCACGCCCTTTTCCGCTCCGTGACTGCCTCTGCCTGTCAATCAGGCAGAGGCGATCACACCAGTGAGATGCTTTAACATCTCATTGTGTGCACATACACACAAAACAATGGACTTCAGGGTACGATCGCTGCTGTTGCATCGATCAGTCCTGAATTACACCCACTAACCCTCCCCCTAGTGCCTTATTTCCCCTCCCATATCCTAACCCTCCCCCTAGTGCCTTATTTCCCCTCCCATATCCTAACCCTCCCCCTAGTCCCTAACCTCCCCTCCCGTAACCTAACCCTCCATCTAGTGCCTACCCCAACCTTCCCTCCTGTAACATAATAACCATACCCCTAGTGCCTAGCCTTAACATTCCCTCACGTAACTTGACACTAATGCTACCCCTAGTACCTAACCTAACCTCCCGTAACCTAACCCTAGCATCTTCTCCCATAACCTAAGCCTAACCTCCCCTCCCATAACCTAAATCTTCCTCTAGTGAACAACCCTAGCCTCATAACCCTCCCCCTAGTCCCTAACCCTAAGCTCCCCTCCTGTAGCCTAACCATCACCCTAGTGGCTAACCCTAGCCCTTTGCTCCCATAACCTAACCATCCCCCTAGTGGCTAAGCCTAACCCTTCCCTCCTGTAACCTAACCTTAAACATCCCCCTAGGGGCCAGCCCTTATTCTTCCCTCCTGTAGCATAACCCTAACCCTCCACGCATGGGTTCAAATCCCATATTTGTCGGGTCGATGTCCTTTGTTTGGAACTGGCATTTTTGCAAATAATGCTTCATAAGCCAGCAAATGAAGCTGACACACAAATTCCATATATAAACCAGTCAAATAGGTAAGCAATGAAACAAAGCAATGAGGATGGCTAGTCAGATGCTTGGTTGCATAGGGAGATGAATCAGCACCAGAAAGAAAGAAGTAATAATTCCACTGTATAGGCCACTGGTATGGCCTCATCTAGAATACTGTGTTCAATTCAGGAGGCCATATCTTCGGAAGGATATTAATACATTAGAGACTGTACAAAGAAGGGCACAAAACATAACCAGAGAGACTAAAAAAATCTCTATGTATAGTTTGGAGCAGAGAAGGGAAAGGGGGTACATAATAGAAACTTTCAAATATATCAAAGGTTTTAACAAAGTCCAGGAGGGAAACATTCTTCAAATGAAGAGAAGTAATAGGACACGAGGACATGAACTGAAAATGTAGGGAGGTAGATTCTGGGGAAATTTTAGGAAAATTACTTCACAGAAAGGGTAGTGGACAAGTGCAATAGCCTCCCATCAGAGGTGATAGAGGCTAAGACAGTAGAGCAATTTAAAAATGCATGGGATAGACATAAGGATACACATACAAAGAAATAAGGATCAAATAAGGTTTGAGGTATAAATGTGGTAAAAAAGGAGCAGACTAGATGGGCCAAGTGGTTCTTAGCTGTCGTCAAATTCTATATTTCTATGTAACCTTCCCCCTAGTGGCTAACCCTATTCGTTCCTCCCTGTAGCATAACCCTAACCTACTGCCAGTCCGTGCAGAATGTCGATCTTTCACAGATACCGACATGTTCAATGGCGACATTTCAACAATGTCGACATCATAACGTAATGTGGACATTTTCATTGTCGACATTATGATCACACCCCTCATTACACACTTTCTTCAAAATGCAGCTCAGGAGTTTGTCATGTTAGAAAGACTTGTACAAGTATGGACAGAGTCCTGCAAATGTCGCTAAGCAGAGACTATTACTGTAATCCTAGAATGGAGACCAAGAAACTAGAGATGCTCAAACTGGCTGCATATTGTTTCTCAAACATCTCACTCTGCCAGAGAAAGTCGAACAGGTTTGACCATATTAAAGTTGTTTCAACTATAGCCCAACCTGTTTGACAGTGTTTAAGATGGTTTGCATATGTGTGACATGAACAGGCTTGAACATTTGTGAGAATAAGGAATACATTCTAATTGTTTCTAATGGTAAACCTCAAACATGAATGGGGAACTTTCATTATAGTTATGCCCAAAGTACCAATTAAAGAAAAATAAAAAAAAACTTTTTGAAAATCGTATTCAAATATTTCAGAACAGTAATGTCAATGTGTACTGAGAATGACGACTTGGAAAATAAATGTTGGAAAATAAATGGCAGAAGTGAGCCACAAATGAGAATTGATGAACAGGTTCATGGCTAAGGTGTATGAAAGCGTCCCAATGGTCCTCAGATATCATAGTCCAAGCTTTCTACCTCACAGCACTAAGATCCCTTCCAAGGCAGTATATGTGTGGAGTTTGTATGTGCTCCACATGTTTGTGTGGATTTTCTCCAAGTATTATGGTTTCCTTTTACAATCCAAACCCAAACTGGTAGGTTAATTGCCTTCCAACAAAAAAAAATATCCTTAGTACATGTGTGTGTGTACATGTGAGAGGGTATATAGATTGTAAGGTTCTGGGGCAGGGGCTGATATGAATGACTATTCATTTTCTGTAAAGTCCTGCAAAATATGTGTGTGCTATATAAATAACAGTCAATAATAGTTATATCCAAATCTGAGTTACTAGCTGTTACATTGTGACAGTTATGCTGATGCCTTATTTTACCTCTTAATTTTTATTTCCCTGTTGCCTGAAATTATCGGACTTTAGAAATCTTTTTACATTACATTTTGCAACTCATTCCTGGGTAACACATGGGTAATTCAATTAGCTATGATAAATTACCATGGCTAATTCATCCCCGGGTGGTAAGTCAATTACCCCTGATAGCCAGCATTATCAGGGATTTTAAGCCTAATTCTGAGTTGATCGCAGCAGCAAGTTTGTTAGCAATTGGCCAAAACCATGTGCACTGCAGGGGGGGCAGATATAACATGTGCAGAGAGAGATAGATTTGGGTGTGGTGAGTTCAATCTGCAATCTAAACTGCAGTGTAAAAATAAAGCAGCCAGTATTTACCGTGCACAGAAACAAAATAACCCACCCAAATCTAACTCTCTCTGCAAATGTTATATCTGCCCCCCCTGCAGTGCACATGGTTTTGCCCAACTGCTAAAAAATTTCCTGCTGCGATCAACTTGGAACTACCCCCATAGTTTCAGCTACCGGAGGCAAGACAAGCAAAATCCCTGATAACTGCTGTTTTTTTCATGGTTGCTATTGTGATAAACACATGAAACTGGAACAGCGAAAAACAAACAAACAGTGGGTGATTGAATTACCCCATAAAAAAAAAAATAGCAGTTGACTTTACAGCAACTTTATACAGCAAAAACGGGATCATGGGTAATTGAATTACCCTCATAGTATTCATAGATTTTGTAGTTGTTATATTTCTAGTGCTCCCTCTCGATCGCCAGCCCAACATATTGGGCAATAACAAAAATAGTGTATTAAGGAGAGGGGATGTAGTTGGCATCCTGATGGATGGGATACTGGAAGTCAGAAGACCAGTGCCGGAATCCTAAATGTAAATATGCCAGGGAGGGTTAGTGTTAGGCTTTAGGGAGGAGGGTTAGGATTAGGCTGCGAGGAGGGATTGTTAGTGTTAGGCTGCAGGAAAAGAGGGTTAAAGGTAGGGAAAGGGGTATAGGGGGTAATTCTGAGTTGATCGCAGCAGGAACTTTGTTAGCAGTTGGGCAAAACCATGTGCACTGCAGGGGAGGCAGATATAACATGTGCAGAGAGAGTTAGATTTGGGTGGGTTATTTTGTTTCTGTGCAGGCATAGGCGTGCGCAGCTAATTTTATTAGGGGGTGCACCACCCAGGGACATGCTAGCACTATTTTACATTCTCTCAGTAAAGTCACATGGCTTAATCTAATTTCTCCCTTGTTATTAATTATACAAGTAGATATAATACACAGCAGAGAAATAAAATGAAACATAATTGTGCGACCACCGGCCAGTACTACTGACTGTCCGTTACAGCATAACCCTGAGTCCTAGCTGCCGCTGCACCCTACCGCTGCTTACACTTACTCAACCTATCCCTGACCCAGTGGCGGAACCAGACAGTGGCGGGCCTGGGTGCATATACATTCCACCCCCCTTCCCCACCATCACCAACCCCTGCACCCCCCCAGCACCTACACCCTGATTTTGAGTGGGCCATCCTAAAAAGTACGGGAGATTTACGGGGCCAAATGTTTGAGTTTTAACATAACACAAGTAACGTTTAAAATGTACACGTGTGCCATAAGAGCCACATCCGCCTCTTTCTATGCCATCAGACCCCTCCTCCTCTGTAGGATAGCAGCATTTGTCACATATGTGCCCATGCTCACCAGCTACTGACACTAGTGCCCCTTATTCACATTACGCCACACAATATGAGCCAAAATTCACGTGATGCCACACAGTATGAGCCGAAATTCACATTACACCACACGGTATGAGACGAAATTCATATTACGCCACACAGTAGCCACACAGTAGGAGCCGAAATTCATATTACGTCACACAGTCAGAGACGAAAATCATATTATGTCACATAGTATGAGGCAAAAATCATATTACGTCACACAGTCAGAGACGAAAATCATATTATGTCACATAGTATGAGGCAAAAATCATATTACGCCACACAGTAAGAGCCAAAGATCATATTACGCCACACAGTATGAGCCGAAATTAATATTACGCCACATAGTATGAGGCGAAAATCATATTACGCCATACAGTAAGAGACAAAATTCATATTACGCCACACAGTAAGAGCCGAAATTCATATTACGCCACACAGTATGAGCCGAAATTCATATTACGCCACACAGTATGAGCCGAAATTCATATTACGCCACACAGTATGAGCCGAAATTCATATTACGCCACACAGTAAGAGCCGAAATTCATATTACGCCACACAGTATGAGGCGAAAATCATCTAACGCCCTACAGTAAGAGCCGAAAATCATATTACGCCACACAGTATGAGCCGAAAATCATATTACGCCACACAGTAAGAGCCGAAAATCATATTACGCCACACATTAAGAGCCGAAATTCATATTATGCCACACAGTATGAGGCGAAAATCATATTACGCCACACAGTATGAGCCGAAATTCATATTACGCCACACAGTATGAGGCGAAAATCATATTACGCCACACAGTAAGAGCCAAAATTCATATTACGCCACACAGAGCCAAAATTCATATTACGCCACACAGTAAGAGCCGAAATTCATATTACGCCACACAGTAAGAGCCGAAATTCATATTACGCCACACAGCACGTGCCTTGGGTAACCTCTGGCAAATTCACCACTGGTAGCATAAGTATGGCTGCAAGAAAAATATGATACTTCAAATACTGATGTCACATTCATATTATATTATTTATTATCTTTGCATATTTTTTTTCAGAGGATCTCTAATACTTGTATGTATGATGATTGGGAGGATATTGATAAATTAGGCTATATTACTGTGGCTATTGGTACCCAAGATATCAGAAACAGTGACTTACTGTCCGTCTCAGTGACAGTCTCTGCTGAACTGCCCCAGCAGAATGTGTCCTCCAGCGGCGGCTCCGAGTCCCCATGAGAGGAACGCTGGCTGTGGCTTGGCTGCACACTAGGATTGTGACTGAGCGCGTGCAGGAGGAGAGCGCGACGTCCGAGAGGAGAGCATGGGCGGGCGGACGCACGCTGTCATATAATCACAGATGACTTCAGTCTGCCCCTGGGAGGCCGCCAGCACGTAAAGTACACTGTCAGCATTTATTAGCGGGCGCCGGGCGCAGCGGTAGGGGGAGGCACAGCAATGGGCTGCATGCTTGGCTATCACTGTGCTGTAGCAGGCAGCGTGCGAGGTGCCGGACATTAGGGGGTGCCTGTGCGCACCAGGCACCCCCCGTGCGCACGCCTATGTGTGCAGGGTAAATACTGGCTGCTTTATTTTTACACTGCAATTTAGATTGCAGATTGAACACACCACACCCAAATCTAACTCTCTCTGCACATGTTATATCTGCCTCCCCTGCAGTGCACATGGTTTTGCCCAACTGCTAAAAAATTTCCTGCTGCGATCATCTTGGAATTACCCCCCATGTGCACTTGGAATTACCCCCCATTACCCCCATAGATTGTTTAGTTGCTTAAACCTGTTGGGATTATGGCAGTCGGGATGCCACTGTCGGTATTCTGACTGCCGCCATTCTGACTACTGGTATCCTGTACACAACCCAAGGAGAGTGATATACAAGGGAATCAATACATTGTAACATACTGTTATGCAGAGAATATACCTGTTGTGAGGTTAACATTATAAAGGAAATATTACCTTACCTTACCTTTGACATTCTCTACTGTTTGTTGGTTACAAACGTGAGTTGTATTGTATGACCTGTAGCACAGGTATTTCTTGCGATAGGAAATTTGGGACCATTGTCACACAGGTGCAACCTCTGACCTGGTAAAGTGTGCCACTGCTAATGTGCGGTTCT
The DNA here is from genome assembly GCF_028390025.1 of Pseudophryne corroboree. Lineage (NCBI taxonomy): Eukaryota > Metazoa > Chordata > Amphibia > Anura > Myobatrachidae > Pseudophryne > Pseudophryne corroboree. Next base: position 64,858,528 of record NC_086454.1, on the reverse strand, counting down.
CAGTGTGTTCTTCTCTCTCTAGTATCCATAGTGAAGAAGTTATCCTTGAGTGTCTCTAATAACAGAGACTATATATCATGGGCCAGAGACCACAAGTACCACTGTATCACCATTGCTATTAAATACACCCCACTGCCACCACTCTATATGTATAAGCATGTAGGTGCACTATAACAACCAGCATGAACCCTATACACTACCAGGGGCGGATCTAGACTTCTCCTATAGGGGGGGCAGTTTTAAAATTAATCTGGACTCCTCCCCCTTCCAGTCCGCTAGGCCGTAGTGATACACAATACATACACTACTAACACACACACACAGACACTAGTGATACACCATACATACACTACTAACACACACACACACACTAGTGATACACCACACACACACACACACACACACACACACACACACACACACACACACACACACACACTAGTGATACACTACTATAACACACACACACACACACATACACTACTAACACACAGACACTAGTAATACACCATACATACACTACTAACACACACACACACACACACACACACACACTAGTGATACACCACTATAACACACACACACACACACACACACACACACACACACACACACACACACACACACACACACACTCTAGTGATACACTACATACACTACTATAACACACACACACACACACACACACACACACACACACATACACTACTAACACACAGACACTAGTAATACACCATACATACACTACTAACACACACACACACACCCACACACACACACACACACACACACACTAGTGATACACCACTATAACACACACACACACACACACACACACACACACACACACACACTATTGATACACCATACATACACTACTAACACACAGACACTAGTGATACACCATACATACACTACTAACACACACACACACACACACACACACACACTAGTGATACATGGCATACACAACCCCTAGTAACACTCCATGCACATAGACACTAGTGATGTACCATACAGTACATACACAGACACAATAGGATACAGTAGAGTCCCGTCCACCCAGCGCTCCTCCATCTGCCGGGACAGGCCGCCTGTCTCTGCTGCCCTGTCTCTCCGCAGGACAGAACTCCGACCGCTTAATCCCCTGGTTAAGTAATGTGCCACGTGGCCTAACCACCACTGCACACCGTTGGCAAAGTAATGTGCCACGTGGCCTAACCACCACTGCACACCGTTGGCACCTATTACCATCATAGGATCTGCCAATAGTCCTACATCAATATTTATCATTTATCATCTCCTTTAGAAGCTCATCTCCTAGGCTGGTTGCTTAGAATTCCGTTTGTCCTTGCCCATGGGTGGGCAACAAAATATAATAAAACAATAATAAAATGGTAAACAGAAATGACAAGGAGACAAACAAGGGGACTGATCATCAGTGCCCCCCTGCCACACGCTTTACTGTGCTGTCTCTGCAAATAAGGGAGTAGGGCTATACCGGGGGGAGGGGGGTTATGAGGGGTGTGTGATCAATTGATATGAGGGGAGGGGGGTAGGGTAGGCACCATAAATAGATACATTACTAGCGGGGCGGGGGATTATATAATATAAATGAAAAGTAAAAAAAAAAAAGACACATATAGGGACACACTGGGAAGGGGGGCTCTAAACAGTGCGAGGCCCATTCACACTGGGGGTGGAGACTCTGCCACTGGGATCTATTACCACTAGAAGGGTGGGAGTAGGTAAAGCTGGGGATCTTTTGCCACTGGGGGGGCCATATCTGATGGGGAATGGGAAGTAATTTTACAATGGGGGCCTATGGATACAGGGGGGTGGGGAGGTCGTGAAACACCCCCTAAGTATATTTTTTAAATAAAAATATTTATATATTTGATTACAAATACTGGGGGGGGGGGGAGGTATTCAAAGCACTGCATGACATAAAATAAAAACTTCAGGTATAAAACATTTCCAGTATACAATCTCATCATTGTAGGAAGATAAGTTACAGTGTTTACAAGAATAAAGTCAGTAAACATAAAAGAAAAATTTGTTCATGGACAGAGTATATCTGACATACAGTAGTAACTTATTATCTGACATTGAGAACACCTATCTTGAATTATTACCAGAACATTTTGATACAATGGTTGTTACCATGAATGGAAAACTATCCCAGGATCATTAATGAGATCAATATACTTAAAAATACTTTTTAAACTTTTTATAAATAAAACAAAAACAATTTCTTACTGCTCTTTTTTGTATCATACTGTATGTCTTACGGTCTTCAATCTATAGTATGCGAATAAAATACCGCCCGTCGGGATCCCGACTGTCTCAATACCGGCGCCGGGATCCCGACAGGAGTACTATACTGCTGCCGGAATACCAGCGAAGTAGGTGATTTCCCCTCTGTGAGTGCCCCCCGACACCCATAGAGTGAGACTAGAACCTGTGACAAGCCAAGCCTGCCACCGAGCCCGCAAGGTGCATCATTGTGCTCACCCCCCTGCCGGCATTCTAGCGCACGGTATTCCGATGTCGGTATACTGACATTCGGCATCCCATACTGATCCCCAATCTACCAATGTATAAATGATTTATTTATCTTCTATCCCCGCAATTTATTTCATGCTCATCTTTCCAGTGACACTGGTTCGAGACTTCGTACCTGAGACGGAGGTGCGTTGACGTCAGAGTGACCTCCAACCCAAGTGCGCTACTGCGCTGTCAATGAGGGTGTACCACTGAGCATCTTGCTGCTCCGAAGCCTGTATCATACAGCAGAGGCACTAAAAATACCACTGTGTCACCACTGCCAACACTGAATGTGTATACAGGTGTGTGCTACCCTAAAAGGCACACCACTTGCATTGACCCCATAAGCTCCTGCCCTGTTGTATGTGCATACCTGCATTAACCATGTGTTACCCTTGTATCGGGTGGTCTTCAGGTTGCCGACTATCGGGATCCCGGCGCCGGAATCCCGACAGCCGGCATACCAACAGTTTATCTCCCTCGTGGGGGTCCACGCCCCCCCCCCGGAGGGAGAATAAATAGCCCCACTGTGCCCGCAAGGGGCTCATTTGCGCTTGCTATGCTGTCGGTATGCCGGCGGTCGTGCTTCCGGCGCCGGTATGCTGGTCGCCGGGAGCCCGGCCGCCGGCATACCATACTACACCCCTTGTATCCTGTTATCTGCTGGTTAGTAAACCAATAAGCCTGTCATATGGACTGACCTCCATCACACACTGCTGACACCTACAACACCATAGGTTCTGCCAATAAAGAAAACCGTTTCCACTTGGCTGCCCTGTCCAGGGTCTTTGCTTATACATGACCCGGCATTGACAATTACATGTGCACACTGCAATGGACACCCAGGCTTTCAATTTAAAGTAAAAATAATATAAAAAAAAACAAAAATTTTAATAATATTTTAATATTATATATAAAAAAAAAAAAAAAGGTTTGTAGTTTTCTAATAAGGATTTTTTTCTCCTGTTTATTGCCTGTGATGACTATAGGAGGTCAATTGGCGGTACATGTATTGCATAGGGAAGCTATAGCAGGTGGCAGATGGCAAAAACTTTCGCTGGTGGAAATCAGCAATAGCTTTTGCCGTCAGCGTGGCTTGTTAAATAGGGAGAAGAACGATCTCTGGCTAGAACACCTGTTTCTGTGAGATTAGATTCTCACCAAAATAAATAGACTTCTAAGATATTACCATACTGCAAAATGAAATCTTGTGTTTGCATCACAGTGCAAAGGTAGGTGCACACTCACACACATTATCCCTGTGCTGCAATTACAAGTCCCTTTCAGAAAGATTCTATCTCATGCATTCCTAAGGGCAAAGGTTGAATTTGTCAGCAGTAGTGTGATGTGAGCAAAGAGCTCACATACCAAGGGAAAAAAGGCTGTGCCACTAAGTGCTAGCCAAAAGGTAACAATTATTAATTATATTTAATTAAATAAATAAATGAAATGAACACAAGATGAATTATGAATACAATCGATGACTTAAGCAATTGGTAAAAAAAGAAACTACACAGATTACTGCATATAAATCAGATACAAATATTCTGAATTAACATAAATGAATATATTTGAAAAATGTGTTACAGCACACTAAGGGGGAGATGTACTACGCAGTGATAAGCGTGGAGAAATGAGCCAGTGTAGAAGTTGCCCTTAGCAACCAATCAGCTGCTCTGTATAATTTTAAAGTATGCAAATTTTAAATGTTACTTCAATGCTGATTGGCTGCCATGGGCAACTTCTCCACTGGCTCACTTCTCCACTCTTTTCACTGCTTAGTACATACCCCCCTAAAACTCCTTTCACACAGCCACAATAACCTGGGTTATTGCCTGCAGAGCAGGATTAAGGGTGGTGGGGGCCCAGTGGCGATGAAGTTGTGGGGACCCCTACTACTAAAATAGCAGTCACCTCCCCTACCAGGAGAGGACAGCGCCGGCACACCTGGACAAGCTTCCTGGAGAGGATATTACTGTAACACCTGGACAGGTTACTTGGTGGGGACAGCGTCATACCTCACTCCGTAGACAGTACATCGACGGAGCAGCACAGCCAGACAGCTTACAGTCAATGATGTAAATTTACTAAGGTGTGAGTTTTTTTTAGAACTGGTGATGTTGCCCATAGCAACCAATCAGATTTTATTATCTTCTAGAAGCAGCTAGATAAATGTTAAGTAGAATCTGATTGGTTGCTATGGGCAACATCAACAGTTCTAAAATACTCCCACCTTAGTAAATTGACCCAAGTGTCTCTGGTATTTCACTGCAGTATCCCATGAGACCGACTGCTGGATACTGAAGAAAACAGCTGTGTGTTGGGGTGCCTAATGTGTGGGGCCACCCGGACGACGGCCCCTGTCGCCCCTCCCTTAATCCGGCCCTGATTGACGAGTTAACAAGGGTTGCGGCTTGGTGTGAAAAGGTCCCAGAAAAATAACCCAGGTCTCTGAATTGGGATCTATTCATGTGACCAGCGGTCAGGAGACTGATGGTCACATGACCTCCCCCAACATCCCGCCCCCTCACTATCCTGACGGTCGGCATGCCGACCAACAGGGACTATTCCCACTAGTGGGTTTCCACGACACCCATAGAGTGGGAATAGAACCCGTGCCTGAGTCTGCAGAGTGGTAAGTGCAGCGAGCCTGCAAGGGGCTGGCTGCACTCCCCCCCCCCCCCTTCCACCCCCATCCACCGGGATTCCTCTGCCGGAATCCCGGCGTCGGTATGCTGACCGCCAGTCAGCCATACCACACCCCTATAAACCTAACCTGTGTAGTTTGCAGGGTTGGACAGGGGAAGTACCCGGGTTATGGGGCAGTGTGAACGGGTGACCTGGGCCAAGTGTTTTGGGCTCGCTTTTGGTTCTGGGTTTATTAAAAAATCAGTAAAAATTGATACAAACACCTAAAATCATGTAATTTACACCTCTTTTTGTTCTTGTAGTATTATTAACATCAATAACATTAATTAAAAAAAATTCCACCTGAAATCACAAGGGAGGGAATAACATACAATCCAAAACCAGATATTATTTTTTTTTAAACCGATTTCTGAACTCAAGGGGTCCACTCGGATCTCCAAAATTGATCTGTGCCAATACTTGTTTCTACTCTGATCCCTAGAGTTTGGGTGTTATCAGTTTTCAACAAAACCAAACCGCTCATCTCTACAATTATATCAATAGATTTATTTGAGCCGAAAGTACTCTATACAGCCAGTAGCGGCTCTTACCACGGGCAAGCAGGCTTTTTGCCCGGGGCGCCGCTACCCTGAGGGCGCCGCCGCCGTGGCAAGAGCCGCTACTAAGTATCCTCCCTCCTTCCCCGGCTGCAGCGAGCGCTATGTGCGCCCGCTGCAGCCGGAATTGCTGACTGGCGCTAGAGGTCAAAATTGACCCCTAGTGTCAGTGCGGCGCTGCTATGGGAGAGACTTCATGACGTCTCTCCCATACAGATGAACCGGCGCCTGGAGACAGCAGCAGCGGTCCAGAAACAGGAGCGAGGCTGGTAAGTATTGTGGTTTCTCTTTTAGGGTTCCAGAGCGGCTACAGGGGGCACATACAGGGGGCACAGATACAAGTGGCACTACTACTGGGGCCACAGATACAAGTGGCACTACTACTGGGGGCACATACAGGGGGCACTACTACTGGGGGCACATACAGGGGGCACTACTACTGGGGGCACATACAGGGGGCACAGATACAAGTGGCACTACTACTGGGGGCACAGATACAAGTGGCACTACTACTGGGGGCACAGATACAAGTGGCACTACTACTGGGGCCACAGATACAAGTGGCACTACTACTGGGGGCACATACAGGGGGCACTACTACTGGGGGCACATACAGGGGGCACAGATACAAGTGGCACTACTACTGGGGGCACAGATACAAGTGGCACTACTACTGGGGGCACAGATACAAGTGGCACTACTACTGGGGGCACAGATACAAGTGGCACTGCTACTGGGGGCACATACAGGGGGCACAGATACAAGTGGCACTACTACTGGGGGTACATATAGGGGGCACAACTACAAGGGGCACTACTACTGGGGGCACATACAGGGGGCACAGATACAAGGGGAACTACTTATGGGGGTACATATAGGGGGCACAGATACAAGTGGCACTACTACTGGAGGCACAACTACAGGGGGAACAGCTACTGGGGCAAATTAACTGGGGGGAAAACTACTGGGGGCACAGCTACTGGGGGCAAATCAACTGGGGAGCATGACTACTTGGGGCAAATCTGGGGGTACAGCTACTGGGGGCATAACTGTGGCCACGACCCTTCCCTATGAAGCCACACCCCTGTTTTGCCGTGGGGTGGTGGTGGAAACTTTCGCACTGGGCGCCACAAGGTGTAGAACCGGCCCTGTATACAGCCTAAGCTCTTTCCCTATTCCATTGGTTTTCTGATGACTAATATATCCCCATATTTACTGGAGAAGGGGTGATTAATCAGTTCAATTGAAGCATTTATTTGTATTCAGGATACTTTTTACAGTCAGGGCAGGTTCAATTAGCCATGAAGTTTACAGGATTTTAATACGGAGGTCTCCTCAGGAGCAGTACAAAAATAAAAGATTGTTTCGTGAAAACGATCATTGACACGAAAAGATAAAGGGACACTGCAGGCATAGTTGCCTACTGCCCTGAAACAGCCGGGAAAAAGAGTGAGCAAGTCTCCTGGATTCGGCTGCAACCACCACCCAGCTGCCTATTTATTGTGTAAAGTGGGCAGAATGGGTGGCAGATGAAGTGATTTCTGCTGAATAGTAGCATTGTCTCCAGGCCTCCCGCTGTACAATGCCTGTAATCTCAACATTGCATAGCTGGGGCGTGGCCATGATGATGTAATCATGCAGCGACACCCCAACTCCGCCTCCTCACACGGCCACCTCCTTTACCAAGTCACGCACTCCCTGCACTGCCCTCAGCTCTGCTTCCTGGAGGGGGCAGCCTTGTCATATCTATCATGGTTTGCAGTGCACACAGGGGCATGGGTCCAGTGGGGGCCCACAATGCTCACCCTACACCCAGAACTGACCAATGTGCCTTCCTATGCGGTGTGCCAGCTACCTATGCTCATCCTCCAGCTCCATCTTTCTAGTGATATTTTCACAAAGATGCGCTTCACGGGGTCTAGCAAACAACCTGGCACTGAGTCTTTGCTCTCTTCTGCGCATGCGCCACCTGTCTGAATTTATCCAAAAAAGATGGCGCCACGATATGGGCAGACATATTAAAACAGGTATGAAGGGCCTGAAGCACATGCCCCTCTCAGCTCTTAATAGGCCCCCACTGCTGGCAGAACCTGACCTGTTATCCCGCGTAGTATCCCACATGGTCTCATTCTATCTCAGCATCATAAAAATTATAATTCAGAAATCTGCTAAATTAAATATTAAGAGAATTCACATTTACAGCAGTCAAGAGAGTTCCGAGTGAAATATATCTGGAAGAACTCCGGCTAACAATCCCCTCATTTCAAGTTCACATGAAAGAAAACCAAAACCTAAGACAATGTTTTGATATGACAACAGACGTTGAACCATGCTCTCTGACCTTTCTCCTAACAATTCCAGCTACCATAGATGTTTATTTGCAGCTAGACCTGTATTTCATTATTGTTACCACTTGTGCTGCTTTTGCTGTACTCCAAGAAATGTTTCCAAAGCAGACATTAGAGGAAACCAAGAAACCTCCAGGAACTCACAGATGGTTTACATGCAAGTATAAACATAGACTTACTATAAAAAAGAATAGAAAATGAATGAAGCATCAGCCATATATTGAAGTTTAAAGTACAATGGGCAATGGCGTACTTTACTTTAAAGAAGTGTGCATGTATAAATAATGGATTTATGCACTTTGGTAGAGTTACAGTGGCACCAAGAGGGGGGCGGGGAGTGGATACTAATTACCTGGGTCCGCGCCCTCCCCCACACACACCTTCTTACCAGTGTCCTGGGCTGTGGTGGACCCAGGGAGGCTGCTGCCGCTGAATGCGGCAGTCTCCTGAGCCTGCAAGGGGGGAGTTAGAGATTGGAAACACAAGAAGCAAAAAAGAGAAAGCGCTGTCCCAACATTGAGAGTTTTATTTACACCACAAATAAAAATTATATATTTTTATCATAAAATCACATAAATACTTCCAAACTTAAATGATACACATTTATAAAGCACATGGACGTTTTAGTATGGCGGCAAATTATAATATTAAAGCACAGTCCCATTCAGCTGAATATAATGGAGATGTTTAGTCCATATTATAACTGTTTTTATGAAGCACAGTTCAAATTTATAGCATGCAGTTAGTATAGCCAAAATGTTAGTACTATTTGAGCTTGCACAAGCTGAATAATAATTGCAGTCACAGCGTTCGATTATAAGCAGCCTTTCTAGCGGGTTAGTATTTGTTTCTCACCCATATATCAAATATAGCACCAAAAGGACCAAGGGACTCTTGCATAACGCTGGTTAATTTCCTTTTCAAGGCACTGATCAGCTGTGATTCCGGACTCACTCACGTATTACCAACTATATAGTGGAATGAGCCGTATATTTACCAGCTCCGGTCTCTTTGTCCAGATGCAGTTGGATATTAGGCTGTATTTAGCTTTTCAGCTGTCCTGATCCTCTCAAAGTGCGGGAATATAACGCTACTAGTCCCGTATCCACTGTCTGATCTGGGAGCCGGCATGTAGCGGCTCACTCACTGTGTTCGCTGTGCTGCTTCCGCCTACGTCACTCGGCTGTAATACAAGGGCGCGTTTCTCAGCCAATCAACAACGGCCGTTTCCTCAGACTTCTGAGTGACGTGAGTGAGTCCAGAATCACTGCTGAACAGTGCCTCGAAAAGGAAATTAGCCAGCGTTATGCTACAGTCCTTTGGTACTTTTGGTGCTATATTTGATATATGGGTGAGAAACAAATACTAAGCCGCTAGAAAAGCTGCTTATAATCTATAGCATAGTACAGCTATTATTTAATATTACCAAGTAGGCTACATTTGTCAAGAGACACTACAATCCCTTTGCTAGCTACATCCTTTTTGGAATAAGACTGAGATACAGTGACATTCTTACAACGCAGGATTACTTGTGTACATGTGTGTCATTCCCCTGTTGCAACGCTGTGGCACCACAGTATTTAAAAGAGTTCCAATGTTATTTACCGGTGAAGATTATTATAACTTGGTTAAAAAAAGCTAGCAATTCAGCAATTGTTATTGTGAAAGTGTTTTTCCTTACTCTTCTCATCACTACATTGTAGCTTGTGATTATGTTAGGGTCTCCTGCTCTGTGCTGCCACGTCGTCATGGCAACCGGGAGACAAGTGCTAGCGGAGTAACCTGAGCGTAGCTGATACTCCGGTTCGGGTCTTTTGCTGTGCAGTGGTTACAGGCTCTGTGCACGGCAGGGGATCCGGTGCTGGTTTTTGTGCTCACAGTCTGTGAGGTCTGAGTGGGGCGTGGACAGCACCTGCTATATAAACCCTCTTCTCAGGTTAGGCAGATGCTGCTGAATCTTTGTTGGTTAGTCAGTTCCTGAAAGCTAGCTAGTACTGTGTAAACTTTGTATTTGTTTGTTGCTTACTGCAAATAGGCCTTGGGATTTGGTATTACACTCTGCCAATCCAGACCTAGCAGTAAGACTGGAGTCAGTCGTTTAACCTGCTGGGGTTCTTTTGCTACTCTGTGAACCTAGCAAGTTTGCGGCTGTATTCTCAGACTTGCCTGCCAAAATCCTTTCTCAAGGTGTTCAGGTGTCAGTTTAGTGGCAGTAAGCTGAACCAGTGCACTGCAAGTGAGGACTAGGATTGTGGAGACTCTCCTTGTGTCTATTATTCCATCTCTGACCAAGGAGTTTACTGCCACACCCGTTGGTAACCCTTTAGGGTTTTGCTGTTGCCCTTAGCAACAGCATTTCGGGTTCTCTACGTATTAAATCACTACATCTCGCTTCTTTCCATCTGAGCATTCCTAATACTAGGGAGACACCCAGTTTCTTAGCCTTTGGGTTTCTCTGTTCACTTTGTGTTTATTTTGTTACCCTATCACCTTCTGTGTATGTAATGTCATATTCCCCAGTCTGTCTGTGAGTTCATTTGTTTTGCATCCCTCACCGTTCAGACACCAGTACATTCCTGCTGGCACTGGTGTGCATAACATATTCAGCAGCCTAATACTCCTGTTGAAATTTTGTGGGAATATGGAGCATACCCCTCAAAATACTTTGCAACAGGTGGTCGATCAGGTGCAGGTCCTGACTCGACAATTTAATGATTTGTCCATTAAAATGCACACCTCGCAGGCCGCTGGCGGAGCTCCCGCAGCAGCAGTACCTTCAGGGGTTAAGGAGCCGAAAGTAAATCTCCCGGATCGTTTTTCTGGAGATCGCTTGCAGTTCTTTTGTTTCAAGGAGAGCTGCAAGCTATATTTCCAGCTTAGGCCTCAGTCTTCTGGGTCGGAGATTCAGCGGGTGGGCATAGTGATTTCCTTGCTACAAGGAGACCCACAGGTCTGGGCATATGGGTTGCAGCCTGACTGTCCGTCGCTTAAAAGTGTTGATGCTTTTTTTACGGCACTGGGCATGTTGTATGATGACCCTGACAAGACGGCCTCAGCCGAGGCTCAGATTTCGATCCTTAAGCGAGGGCGAAGGCCAGTTGAGGTTTATTGTACGGAGTTTCGGAGGTTGGCCTATGATACCCAGTGGAATGACCCAGCCCTGAGACACCAGTACCGAAGAGGTCTTTCTAACCAGTTAAAAGACCAACTGGTACAATATCCCTTGCCTGATAGCTTGGATCAGCTCATGCAGTTATCCATTCAGGTGGATAGACGGCTGAGAGAGAGAGCAGGCTTGAAAGGGAGACCGAGGTTTCCTTCTTTCCCAAGGGAACCTCAGACTCTGAGGAATTTTCCGAGGAGCCTATGCAGATTGGGGCTACCCGCCTCTCCTCGCGTGAGAAGACGCGGAGGAGACAGCAGGGGTTATGTTTGTACTGTGGGAATAAAGGTCATGTGGTAGTATCATGCCCAGAAAAGCCGGAAAACTTCAGGGCCTGAGGGTGATGGGAAATATCCTGTCAGGTCAGAAGTCGGAATTTCCCAAGAAGACTTTTATCATTCCGGTGACCTTGAAGATCCTCGGTCAAATTGTCAAGACTGAGGCCTTTGTGGATAGTGGGGCCGACGGGGTTTTTATGGACCGCCAATTCGCCCTGAAACACTCTGTTCCCTTAGTACCCTTGGCATCGGAAATTGAGATTTGTGGGTTAAACGGGGAACCATTATCCCAGGGTAAAATTACCTCTTGCACTAGCCAGATTTCTTTGTTTATTGGAGCCACACACTCTGAAAAATTGTCCTTTTATGTGACTGTCTGTACTTTTGCCCCATTGGTGTTGGGGTTACCCTGGTTAAGGGCCCACAATCCTCAATTTGACTGGGTCTCTGGGGAGATTCTTAGTTGGGGTACTGATTGTTTCAGGAGTTGCTTGAGCCTTCCAGTCAGGCTTTCGCAGCTAAGTTTGCCAGGATTGCCAGGATGTTATGCAGATTTTGCGGACGTGTTCTCCAAAAGAGTTGCAGAGGTACTACCTCCCCATCGCCCCTATGACTGTGCCATTGATTTGTTGCCGAATGCTAAGCTTCCCAAGAGCAGGTTGTACTCCCTGTCACGTCCTGAGACTCAGGCTATGGCAGAGTACATTCAGGAGAACTTGGCTAAGGGATTTATCAGACCTTCACAGTCTCCAGTTGGGTCGGGGTTCTTCTTCGTGGGTAAAAAGGACGGTTCGTTGCGACCCTGCATCGACTTCAGGGAATTGAACCGTATCACGATTAAAAACTCATACCCACTGCCTCTCATTTCGGTCTTGTTTGACCAGCTTCGTACTGCCACCATTTTTTCTAAGATTGACCTACGCGGTGCGTACAATCTAATCCGAATAGGAGAGGGGGATGAATGGAAGACTGCCTTTAATACCCACTCAGGGCATTATGAATATTTGGTGATGCCTTTTGGGCTCTGTAATGCCCCGGCAGTCTTCCAGGACTTCATGAACGATGTGCTCAGGGAATATTTGGATAGATTCTTAGTTGTATACTTAGATGACATCATAATCTTCTCCCATTCCCTGGAGGAACATCGGAAGCATGTACGCTTAGTCCTCCAGAAACTCAGAGACCACCGGCTTGGGGCGAAGCTGGAGAAGTGCGAATTTGAAGTTCAGCAAATCGCATTTCTAGGATATATTATCTCCCCAGAAGGTTTCCAAATGGAGGGTTCCAAGGTACAGGCAGTCCTGGATTGGGTGCAGCCCACTAGTTTGAAGGCGCTTCAGCGTTTTCTGGGCTTTGCGAATTTTTATAGACGATTTATCGCTGGATTTTCGTCTATAGTGGCGCCCTTGGTGGCACTCACTAAGAAAGGGGCGGATGTTGCTCACTGTGCTTGTGAGGCCAAAGCGGCTTTTGCCCGTCTCAAAAGGGCATTTGTCTCGGCCAAGGTGCTGCGACACCCAGATCCAGAGCGTCCTTTTGTGGTGGAGGTGGATGCCTCTGAGATGGGTATTGGGGCAGTGCTCTCTCAGATGGGGGTGTCTGATAATCGCCTTCATCCCTGTGCTTACTTTTCCCGTAAATTTTTCGCCTGCCGAGATGAATTATGACGTGGGTAACCGGGAATTGTTGGCTATTAAGGATGCACTCGAGGAGTGGAGACACTGGCTTGAGGGGGCTAAGTTTGTGGTCTCAATTCTCACCGACCATAAGAATTTGGCATATTTAGAGTCAGCGAAGCGCCTCAATGCCAGGCAGGCACGATGGGCTTTGTTTTTTGCTCGCTTTAATTTTTTGATAACATATCGCCCTGGGTCAAAAAACATCAAGGCTGATGCGCTCTCGCGGAGTTTTGCTCCAATCCAGGAGACCACCGAGGAGCCATTGCCCATTGTGTCCCCATCATGTATTAAAGTGGGCATTACCCAGGACCTCTTGTCATTAGTCCTTAGAGCACAGGAGCAGGCTCCTCCAGACCTTCCGGTAGGTCTTTTGTTTGTGCCTCCTAGGTTAAGACAGCGAGTGTTCCTGGAATTCCATGCCAAGAAGTCGGCAGGTCACCCGGGTATTGCCAGAACTCGGGAGTTGCTATCTAGGGCGGTGTGGTGGCCCTCGGTGGCTAGGGATGTGGATCAGTGGGTTCGGGCATGTGACATCTGTGCCCGAAATAAGACTCCTAGAGGGGTTCCTGTTGGCCCATTACATCCACTCTCTATTCCATCTAATCCATGGACCCACATTTCAATGGATTTTGTGGTGGACTTGCCCAAATCCTCGGGGATGACAGCCATCTGGGTTGTCGTTGACAGGTTTTCGAAGATGGCGCACTTCGTTCCATTGGTTGGGCTGCCATCGGCCAGACGCCTGTCTGAATTATTTATGCTGCATGTTGTGCGCCTCCACGGGTTGCCACTTGATGTGGTCTCTGACCGCGGATCCCAGTTTGTGGCCAAATTCTGGAGGGCATTTTGTTCCGATCTCCAGATTTCTGTCAGCTTGTCGTCAGGCTACCATCCGCAGTCTAATGGGCAGACTTAAAGGGTGAACCAGTCCTTGGAGCAGTTCCTCAGGTGTTATGTCTCCAAGTGTCAGACTGACTGGGTGGCTCACCTGTCCATGGCGGAGTTTGCCTATAACAACGCGGCTCACTCTGCTACAGGGATCTCTCCCTTCCTTTGTGTGTATGGGCATCATCCTAAGGCCAATTCTTTTGACCCCCTGGACTCCACGCCTGGTGGTTCCTCTGTGGTTTCGGTCCTTAGAGGTATTTGGAGGAAAGTGAAGAAAGACCTTGTGTCTGTGTCATTTGTGACCAAAAGGGTTTTTGATAAGCGGAAAAGACCCTGCAGCTTCAAATTAGGAGACTTCGTCTGGTTGTCTACCAAGAATTTGAAGTTGAGACAGCCATCTCATAAGTTAGGCCCCCGGTTCATCGGTCCTTATAAGATCACTAGGGTTATTAATCCGGTGGCATTTCAGTTAGATCTACCCCGTTCTTTGGGTATCAATAAAACATTTAATTGTTCCCTTTTAAAACGGGCGATTAGTAATCCTTCTTCCAGTGGAAGACCTTCCCCTCTTCTGATACGTGGCCAGAGGGAGTTTGTTGTTGAAAGGATTCTTGACTCCAAGATGGTTCGGGGGTCGGCTGTAATTTTTGGTGCACTGGAAGGGGTATGGCCCGGAGGAGCGGTCGTGGGTGCGCAGTTGTGATCTTCATGCCCCCAGACTGTTACGCTCTTTCTTCTCGCAGTTCCCCGATAAACCCGGTGGTAGGGGTTCTTTGACCCCTCGTCATAGGGGGGGTACTGTTAGGGTCTCCTGCTCTGTGCTACCACGTCGTCATGGCAACCGGGAGACAAGTGCTAGCGGACTAACCTGAGCATAGCTGATACTCCGGTTCGGGTCTTTTGCTGTGCAGTGGTTACAGGCTCTGTGCACGGCAGGGGATCCGGTGCTGGTTTTTGTGCTCACAGTCTGTGAGGTCTGAGTGGGGCGTGGACAGCACCTGCTATATAAACCCTCTTCTCAGGTTAGGCAGATGCTGCTGAATCTTTGTTGGTTAGTCAGTTCCTGAAAGCTAGCTAGTACTGTGTAAACTTTGTATTTGTTTGTTGCTTACTGCAAATAGGCCTTGGGATTTGGTATTACACTCTGCCAATCCAGACCTAGCAGTAAGACTGGAGTCAGTCGTTTAACCTGCTGGGGTTCTTTTGCTACTCTGTGAACCTAGCAAGTTTGCGGCTGTATTCTCAGATTTGCCTGCCAAAATCCTTTCTCACTGTGCAAGGTGTTCAGGTGTCAGTTTAGTGGCAGTAAGCTGAACCAGTGCACTGCAAGTGAGGACTAGGATTGTGGAGACTCTCCTTGTGTCTATTATTCCATCTCTGACCAAGGAGTTTACTGCCACACCCGTTGGTAACCCTTTAGGGTTTTGCTGTTGCCCTTAGCAACAGCATTTAGGGTTCTCTACGTATTAAATCACTACATCTCGCTTCTTTCCATCTGAGCATTCCTAATACTAGGGAGACACCCAGTTTCTTAGCCTTTGGGTTTCTCTGTTCACTTTGTGTTTATTTTGTTACCCTATCACCTTCTGTGTATGTAATGTCATATTCCCCAGTCTGTCTGTGAGTTCATTTGTTTTGCATCCCTCACCGTTCAGACACCAGTACATTCCTGCTGGCACTGGTGTGCATAACAGATTATAACATGCCAATATCTGTGATTCAATTGATTGTCTTTTGCACTTTTAAATGATCCAATGTGATGTGAACTGTAGTCAGTTGTCCTCTCTTTATCTTCTTTTTATGCCATATACTTCTTGTGATTATTGAATATTTTGTGTCACTTAACCAATCACCCTCCCTAAATCCAGAGTTCATTGTGGCTCAATAAAAAGACATCCTGTTGACATTGTTGACTCACTCCTGTTTTGTATCAATCTATCCTATCTCTCCGAGCAAGGTACTACAAAACAAGGTACGGGGAAGAACATTTCAGAGGAAAGGTTAGTCACATAGCGACCCAACACCTGTGATAACTCTCTCAACCACTTAGACATACCCACCAACCCCACAGCCAGAGCTGCCTGTAGAAATTGTGGTGCCCAGTACAAATTATACAGGCAGCAACCCACACCTAATTTCTAAGACTTTTTGGGTTTCATATATACTGTATAAATATTTCAATGGTGAAAAAAGCCTTCTACATTTCTGTCGTTTAAAACTTTTTTGGGACATTTCTAGTGATGTGCACCGGAAATTTTTCGGGTTTTGGGTTTAGGTTTTGGATTCGGTTCCGCGGCCGTGTTTTGGATTCGGACGCGTTTTGGGAAAAACCTCCCTGAAATTTTTTTGTCGGATTCGGGTGTTTTTTTACAAAAACCCCTCAAAAACAGCTTAAATCATAGAATTTGGGGGTCATTTTGATGCCATAGTATTATTAACCTCAATAACCATAATTTCCACTCATTTCCAGTCTATTCTGAACACCTCACACCTCCCAATATTATTTTTAGTCCTAAAATTTGCACCAAGGTCGCTGGATGACTAAGCTAAGCGACCCAAGTGGCCGACACAAACACCTGGCCCATCTAGGAGTGGCACTGCAGTGTCAGACAGGATGGCAGATTTAAAAAATAGTCCCCAAACAGCACATGATGCAAAGAAAAAAAGAGGTGCACCAAGGTCGCTGGATGGCTAAGCTAAGCGACCCAAGTGGCCGACACAAACACCTGGCCCATCTAGGAGTGGCACTGTAGTGTCAGACAGGATGGCACTTCAAAAAATAGTCCCCAAACAGCACATGATGCAAAGATAAATGAAAGAAAAAAGAGGTGCATGATGGAATTTTCCTTGGGCCCTCCCACCCACCCTTATGTTGTATAAACAGGACATGCACACTTTAACAAACCCATCATTTCAGCGACAGGGTCTGGCACACGACTGTGACTGAAATGACTGGTTGGTTTGGGCCCCCACCAAAAAAGAAGCAATCAATCTCTCCTTGCACAAACTGGCTCTACAGAGGCAAGATGTCCACCTCCTCCTCATCGTCTGATTCCTCACCCCTTTCACTGTGTACATCCCCCTCCTCACAGATTATTAATTCGTCCCCACTGGAATCCACCATCTCAGGTCCTTGTGTACTTTCTGGAGGCAATTGCTGGTGAATGTCTCCACGGAGGAATGGATTATAATTCATTTTGATGAACATCATCTTCTCCACATTTTCTGGAAGTAACGCCGATTGCTGACAAGGTGAGCGGCTGCACTAAACACTCTTTCGGAGTATACACTGGAGGGGGGGGGGGCAACTTAGGTTAAATAAAGCCAGTTTGTGCAAGGGCCTCCAAATTGCCTCTTTTTGCTGCCAGTATACGTACGGACTGTCTGACGTGCCTACTTGGATGTGGTCACTCATATAATCCTCCACCATTCTTTCAATGGTGACAGAATCATATGCAGTGACAGTAGACGACAGGTCAGTAATCGTTGGCAGGTCCTTCAGTCCGGACCAGATGTCACCACTCGCTCCAGACTGCCCTGCATCACTGCCAGCGGGTGGGCTCGGAATTCTTAGACTTTTCCTCGCAGCCCCAGTTGCGGGAGAATGTGAAGGAGGAGCTGTTGACGGGTCACGTTCCGCTTGACTTGACAATTTTCTCACCAGCAGGTCTTTGAACCTCTGCAGACTTGTGTCTGCCGGAAAGAGAGATACAACGTAGGTTTTAAATCTAGGATCGAGCACGGTGGCCAAAATGTATTGCTCTGATTTCAACAGATTGACCACCTGTGAATCCTGGTTAAGCGAATTAAGGGCTCCATCCACAAGTCCCACATGCCTAGCGGAATCGCTCCGTTTTAGCTCCTCCTTCAATCTCTCCAGCTGCTTCTGCAAAAGCCTCATGAGGGGAATGACCTGACTCAGGCTGGCAGTGTCTGAACTGACTTCACGTGTGGCAAGTTCAAAGGGTTGCAGAACCTTGCACAACGTTGAAATCATTCTCCACTGCGCTTGAGTCAGGTGCATTCCTCCTCCTTTGCCTATATCGTAGTTAGCTGTATAGGCTTGAATGGCCTTTTGCTGCTCCTCCATCCTCTGAAGCATATAGAGGGTTGAATTCCACCTCGTTACCACCTCTTGCTTCAGATGATGGCGGGGCAGGTTCAGGAGTGTTTGCTGGTGCTCCAGTCTTCGGCACGCGGTGGCTGAATGCCGAAAGTGGCCCGCAATTCTTCGGGCCACCGACAGCATCTCTTGCACGCCCCTGTCGTTTTTTAAATAATTCTGCACCACCAAATTCAATGTATGTGCAAAACATGGGACGTGCTGGAATTTGCCCACATGTAATGCACGCACAATATTGGTGGCGTTGTCCGATGTCACAAATCCCCAGGAGAGTCCAATTGGGGTTGGCTATTCTGCGATGATGTTCCTCAGTTTCTGTAAGAGGTTGTCAGCTGTGTGCTATTTATGGAAAGCGGTGATACAAAGCGTAGCCTGCCTAGGAACGAGTTGGCGTTTGCGAGATGCTGCTACTGGTGCCGCCGCTGCTGTTCTTGCTGCGGGAGGCAATACATCTACCCAGTGGGCTGTCACAGTCATATAGGACTGAGTCTGCCCTGCTCCACTTGTCCACATGTCCGTGGTTAAGTGGACATTGGGTACAACTGCATTTTTTAGGACACTGGTGACTCTTTTTCTGAGGTCTGTGTACATTCTCGGTATCGCCTGCCTACAGAAATGGAACCTAGATGGTATTTGGTACCGGGGACACACTAACTCAATAAATTGTCTAATTCCCTGTGAATTAACGGTGGATACCGAACACACATTTAACACCACCCAGGCTGCCAAGGCCTGAGTTATCTGCTTTGCAGCAGGATGACTGCTGTGATATTTCATCTTCCTCGCAAAGGACTGTTGGACAGTCAATTGCTTACTGGAAGTAGTATAAGTGGTCTTCCGACTTCCCCTCTGGGATGACGATCGACTCCCAACAGCAACAACAGCAGCAGCGCCAGCAGCAGTAGGCGTTACACTCAAGGATGCATCGAAGGAATCCCAGGCAGGAGAGGACTCGTCAGACTTGCCAGTGACATGGCCTGCAGGACTATTGGCTTTCCTGTCTAAGGAGGAAATTGACACTGAGTGAGTTGGTGGTGTGGTATGCAGGAGCTTGGTTAAAGAGGAATGGATTTAGTTGTCAGTGGACTGCTTCCGCTGTCACCCAAAGTTTTTTAACTTGTCAATGACTTCTGATGAATGCGCTCCAGGTGACGTATAAGGGAGGATGTTCTTAGGTGGTTAACGTCCTTACCCCTACTTATTACAGCTTGACAAAGGCAACACACGGCTTGACACCTGTTGTCCGCATTTCTGTTAAAATAATTCCACACCGAAGAGGTGATTTTTTTTGTAATTTGACCAGGCATGTCAATGGCCATATTCGTTCCACGGACAACAGGTGTCTCCCCGGGTGCCTGACTTAAACAAACCACCTCACCATCAGAATCCTCCTTGTCAATTTCCTCCTCAGCGCCAGCAACACCCATATCCTCTTCCTGGTGTACTTCAACAGTGACATCTTCAATTTGACTATCAGGAACTGGACTGCGGGTGCTCCTTCCAGCACTTGCAGGGGGCGTGCAAATGGTGGAAAGCACCACCTCTTCCCGTCCAGTGTTGGGAAGGTCAGGCATCACAACCGACACAATTGGACTCTCCTTGGGGATTTGTGATTTAGAAGAACGTACAGTTCTTTGCTGTGCTTTTGCCAGCTTAAGTCTTTTCATTTTTCTAGCGGGAGGATGAGTGCTTCCATCCTCATGTGAAGCTGAACCACTAGCCATGAACATAGGCCAGGGCCTCAGCCGTTCCTTGCCACTCCGTGTCGTAAATGGCATATTGGCAAGTTTACGCTTCTCATCAGATGCTTTTAATTTTGATTTTTGGGTCATTTTACTGAACTTTTGTTTTTTGAATTTTACATGCTCTCTACTATGACATTGGGCATCGGCCTTGGCAGACGACGTTGATGGCATTTCATCATCTCGGCCATGACTAGTGGCTTCTGCACGAGGTGGAAGTGGATCTTGTTCTTTCCCTATTTTACACTCCACATTTTTGTTCTCCATTTTTTAATGTGTTGAATTATATGCCAGTAATATATCAATAGCAATGGCCTACTGTACCGTAGTGCTATATATATATATATATATATATATATATATACTGGTGGTCAGCAAAATTCTGCACTGTCCTCCTACTATATACTGCGCACAACTAAAATGCAGCACAGGTATGGATGGATAGTATACTTGACGACACAGAGGTAGAGCAGTGGACTACTGTACCGTACTGCTATATATATACTGGTGGTCACAGCAAAATTCTGCACTGTCCTCCTACTATATACTGTGCACAACTTAAATGCAGCACAGGTATGGATGGATAGTATACTTGACGACACAGAGGTAGAGCAGTGGACTACTGTACCGTACTGCTATATATATATATACTGGTGGTCCCAGCAAAATTCTGCACTGTCCTCCTACTATATACTACGCACAACTAAAATGCAGCACAGGTATGGATGGATAGTATACTTGACGACACAGAGGTAGAGCAGTGGACTACTGTACCGTACTGCTATATATATATATATATATATATATATATATATATATATATATATACTGGTGGTCACAGCAAAATTCTGCACTGTCCTCCTACTATATACTGCGCACAACTAAAATGCAGCACAGGTATGGATGGATAGTATACTTGACGACACAGAGGTAGAGCAGTGGACTACTGTACCATACTGCTATATATATACTGGTGGTCACAGCAAAATTCTGCACTGTCCTCCTACTATATACTGCGCACAACTAAAATGTAGCACAGGTATGGATGGATAGTATACTTGACGACACAGAGGTAGAGCAGTGGACTACTGTACCGTACTGCTATATATACCGGTGGTCGCAGCAAAATTCTGCACTGTCCTCCTACTATATACTACAATGCAGTACAGATATGGAGCGTTTTTCAGGCAGAGAACGTAGATATTTTCAGCACACTGAGCACAGATATTTGCAGCACACTGAGCACAGATATTTTCAGCACACTGAGCACAGATATTTGCAGCACACTGAGCACAGATATTTGCAGCACACTGAGCACAGATATTTGCAGCACACTGAACACAGAAACTGAGAGAACGCAGCCACGTACTCTCGCTATCATCTCCAAAGCACGAGTGAAAATGGCGGCGACGCGCGGCTCCTTATATAGAATACGAATTTCGTGAGAATCCGACAGCGGGATGATGACGTTCGGGCGTGCTCGGGTTAACCGAGCAAGGCGGGAAGATCCGTGGCTGCCTCGGAACCGTGTAAAATGGGTGAAGTTCGGGGGGGTTCGGATCTCGAGAAACCGAACCCGCTCATCACTAGACATTTCCTTGTGGCTGCATATTGTGAACCACAAACCACGTGATTACACTTTCCAAGTGGCGCTTGTCATATTTTGTCTTTGTATATGAAAGGTTGTCCATTTGTGACACTTGTTGATTAACACTTAGACAAAACGGTAAACAAATAAGAAATAACAGATGACATTTAATATAAATGTAGAATAATGCACATATGTTATACTAATCACTACGCAAATTAAATTAAAGGACTCCAGATGCCAGAAAGCCAAATAGCAGCCACAGTGCACAGCTGCAATGGTGACTATAATTCTAGAATAAATAAGAAGGGGGATAAATGCAGATGATTAAAGCATAGTATTATCATTGTATAGGTCTCTAGTTAGATCATGGGCCAGATGTAATGATGTCCGAGTTGGCTGGAGGTGCGGGTTATCAGCCGAACTTGGAAGTTTTTTTAAAGCAGCAATCATTTATAATGCATGGTTATGCCTTGTAAATAATTACTGTCCTCCAGGACAACTTTGACGTCATTACATCCGCCCCAATATATATATAGAATATGTATTGCAGCAGTCTTGGGCACCTCACTGTAAGGGCAAAGGGAAATCTGAGGATATTGAGTCTGGCACAGTGGCCATTTTCCCAGTGATTTCCTTACTGCACATGCATAAAACACTGTGAAAATGGCCACTGCACTATTTTCCTGATGATTTCTGAAGCGCTGCTCCTGACATGGGAATCAGTAGGGTAAGTATTGAACAAATGGCCACAGGGTGTACAGTGTGTGCCCCCCTGGACCCCGGGGGCTTTTGTGCACCGCACACACTACACCCATTATAAATATATCAGTGGGATAGCGATAAAGTACCAACCAATCAGCTCCTGTAATTTTTCAAACACAGCCTGTAACATGGCAGTTAGCAGCTGATTGGTTCGTAGTTTATCTTTTCAATTTATCACTCTCCAAGGCTTAGCATTATCCACCACAGAAAGAAAACAACAGTATACAGTATGAGGAACTCAACAGAAGGGAAACATAACAAGGTGAGAAAGGGAATACCTGCTCAATAGTATAGTTATATAGAAATGGAGGCGTTTAGATGAATATATACCTCCCAACTGTTCCGATTTTCGCGGGACAGTCTAGTTTTTGGGGGACTGTCCCGCTGTCCCACCCGTGGGCCGCAGTGTCCCGCGGTGGGGGTGGGGGGGTCAGTTGGGAGGCTCTGTCTCTCGCTGCCCTGCTTAGCAGAGCAGCGGTGAATAGACGCTGTGCGTATGCGCACAGCGTCTATTCACTGGAGTCAGAGGGAGAGGGGGCATGCCAGCGGCTCACAGAGCATGGAAATGCCCCCTCAGTGATGAAAACGGGGCGTGGCTCGCGGTCGCGGGTCCTCCCGCGAAGCCACGCCCCTTTTCCGGGAGCGCGCGTGGCAAAGCCGCGCGTGTGTCCCTCTTTAAAGAAGGGAAAAGTTGGGAGGTATGTGAATATAATAGAAAGGCCTCAGCAAAAAAGTAATTTGTATATTGCAATGCACTGTGGAGCATAATAAGCAAAAATGTAGCAGTAGAACAAATTCTAAACAGCAGCATTAAATTATAAAAGGGCTATTTAACTGATAGCAATGGAAAGGCCTAAAGGCCCACATAGACGGGCCGATGCGGGAGAGATGTGTGCTGAGCGAACCGCTCAGCACACATCTCTCCCGCCGCTCAGCACAGCGCGATCTGTGCTGAGCGTGCGGGGGGGGGGGGGGGGGGGGGGCGCTCATTTGGGTGAAGTGAGCGACCCGCTAGATTGGCCAATCTAGCAGCAGCGATAGCGATGCGCGGGGCTGCGCATCGCTGTAGGGGGTACACACGGAGCGATAATGCTCAAATTCTAAGCAATCTAGTCAGATTGCTTAGAATATCGCTCCGTGAGTACCCCCCTTAAGAGAAAAATAAGTGTAGAGGTTGTAATGAGTAACCACTTAGTATACATACGCTTGGTCTACCCCTGTCATGTCCAAACTGCGGCCCTCCAGCTGCTGTGAAACTACATATCCCAGCATGCCCTGACACAGTTTTGCTGTCAGAGAATGCTAAAGCTGTGTCAGGGCATGCTGGGATGTGTAGTTTCTCAACAGCTGGAGGGCCGCAGTTTGGACATGCCTGGTCTACCCCATCTGTGTTACCCCTGTTTGTCGGCCACTCCCCTTTAGAATGTAAGCTCTAACGAGCAGGGCCCTCTTCCCTCATGTGCTTATCCTTTTCTTACTTTAATAATC
This sequence comes from Pseudophryne corroboree, assembly GCF_028390025.1. Classification (NCBI taxonomy): domain Eukaryota; kingdom Metazoa; phylum Chordata; class Amphibia; order Anura; family Myobatrachidae; genus Pseudophryne; species Pseudophryne corroboree. The sequence goes on along the minus strand of NC_086454.1, from coordinate 64,834,674 downwards.
CTTAACTGCCCAAATCCTGCAGTTTTTGGCCACCTTGATACTTATCTCAGTGTCGTCTACTCTGTACTGGTCCTATATTGTCTTCAGCTGTAAGTCATTGTTTTCCTGTTGTGATTATGTGCATATGTACTCTGTAATTGGGCGCTGCGGAACCCTTGTGGCGCCATATAAATAAAGGATAATAATAATACATGTAAGACAGCAATGGAGACACATCACATATGAAAGAGTCCAAGCCAATGGCTGAGTTATGGAGAGAACGAGTGATCACTTGAAGATGTGTCGGGCCTGGGGAATACAAGTCTTGTACTATCATGATCTCCTTCCCTCTCACTGGGTAGAAAATGGGCACAGTCTTCCTGCAATGTATCCAACCTATATTGTATGAGGACAAATGAGCCAGAAAGTGGCTGTCCTGGGACTCAATTGGGGTGTTAATGTTGTAGCAAAGGGTGCATTGCCAATGTCAGTATAATCATATAAGAAGCTAGTAGATGCTATTACTGAGACAAACAAGGAGAAAAAAAGGAACCTCAGAATCACCTAACCCCTGATCCCATGTATCATGGATGGCGGCATTGTCAGATAAAGGGTTCCAGAAGTCAAACTGTTTATCTAATTCAGATTGCAATACTTTTAGCAGCTCTCCCACCACTATGTTAGCAATTATTGCAATAATAGGCTCTGACAAGAAAATTGTATCCGATTCCTAACTGTAATTAGTGGATGATCTAAACCTGTTATGCACCATCCTCTTCTTCTTCTTCAACTCACTAAACAACACAGACCCTAACTACAACAGATCTAGTGTCAAACACAACTAAACAATTCTAATTAAACATAGTATAATACACTACTAACAACAACTTCTAAACAAACAACCCCCTATGGCTATTCAGTTTACACACACTCTAGTCTAAATAGACCAAGAAACAATGAGAATGTTCTATTGTGTTTGTTTATTACTCTTCTCTAGTAACTCAATACTAACAGGATGGTTATCTCAGGTCTAATTGCCCTTTATATGTTACTTATTTGGTCAGAAAGCAGAGGTGTCTTTTTTTTTTGGGTGGAAAAATGGTTTCTTATTGGTTTGGCAGGAAAAAAAGGGACTCTATGGTATGGGAGTCAGAGGACATTCCACACCCTTGACAGGGGCTTCTGTGGCCACGTGTCTATAGCCCCAACTAGCAGCGCTAGGGGCCTAGTGTCCAAACTAACACAGCCATGAGCCTAGTGGCCAACCTATCATGACAAGTTGTAGGCCTAGTGTGCAGCTATCAGCTCCACAACCTAATGTGAAGTTCTATGGGCATGGACCTAGAATGCCTGATTATCAACGGCACATCCTAATGCTGAATCATTGGTGATCTAGAGGGACTAAAAGTAAGGGTGTCCCAATGTCACCTACCAGTTCTGTAGGGGGAGGCTGCAGCAGGAAGCTTTATATAGCTCTTTTGACTCTCTTCACTGCAACCTCCCTGGTCCTCAGCTTTAGCGTTGACTCTTGTGGATTTACTGCCATTCTCAATGCTCAGCCACTACTTACTGGTCTACTCCTATTGCCCATGCCATCTTCTGACTTGAGCACACTGCCTTCTGGCCTCTTCCATGGCTGCTGAAGCTCTGCTTCTCTGGTGGTCCATCTGCTTGTCTCTCTGCCACTGAACTGAACTCCTGCTGCTCGAATCAGCTATTATAAGGAAAGCAGTGATTATGGCATGAGCCGCGATTGGCCCTCCACTCCTGCTCTTAATTGGTTGCCTCCAAGTGAGCCATGACTAGCGCCTCATATATGTTAATGTCGCAGAAGGCGTCTGTAGGAAAAAGACGCCTCCTTCCAGCATTGATGGTAAATCCGAGTGTTGCATCCTAAGACGCAGCATTTGGATCATCTGCAAAAGCATAGCCATCTCAGTAACCCTGACATTACTCAGATAGGCCCTTGTAGCTGCGTTGTTTTACAGAACGGAGGCCAACACCACCCCCTCCCCAGTCCCCACCCCCAAAAGGCCACAGCCTGTCAATCAGACTGCGGCTCAGGGAGCAGTGTGTGTGACATTGCAGGACCCATTCTGCACATGCACAGAATATGTACTCTGCATGCGCAGGTGCTCCACCATTGGAAATGTATGCAAACCAAAAGGGGTCTGTTCTCTGCACACCTGGTGGCACTGGGTGCGAGGTTAATGGTGAAATAATAGTAGAAATATTGACAGTTACAGTGGGACTAGATGCCCCAGTAAACCTTCCCCACATACTGTCACATAAGGAACCACAATTGGCAGCATGCTCAGACAGTAAGGGCCCACAGGCACCTGTAGTTCGACTGTAAAGGAAATATAAAAAAAACAAACATGTTTTTTTTTATATTACACTCATCCGCACTTACACTCACACTACATACCTACTACTGCTCCATGGCATACGTTGGGCCTATTCCCCAGTAGACATTCAGGGGTCTTTACTAAAACACAGTGACATTTCCCACGTGGTTTCCTGCACTTGGAAGATGATTGGCTCTATCTCAGCCAATCAGTGTGCACTGCCATAGAATTCGCCTGCTGATTGGCAGAGAGAGGAGTGCCTCTTAGCCAGTGACTCTGGTTGTTTTTGACCCCTGAATGCCTACTGGAGAAGAGGACCAACCCGCTTTGTGGAGTAGGGGTAGGTATGTAATGTGAGGGTGAGTGTGGATGAGTGTGAAATAAAGGAATAACATACAGTATGTAGTGTGTGTGTGTCGTGTTTTTTCACCCCAATATTTCTTTTACAGTGGGACTACAGGTGTCAGTTGGCCCTTATTGCCCAGACATGCTGACCCTTGTTGTTCTCCAAGTGTCGGCATGCGAGGCAGACTTGCTGGGGGCTGTAGTCCCACTGTAACTGAGAATATTACACCATTAACCTTGCACCCACTGCCACCAAGAGTGTGGGAAATAAACCTGGGCTTCAGTCAAGAACTGAGGTATACTTGGGAAGGAGGGATACCTTTTATGGGGGAGTCCCCACTTCCTGAGGAATCCCTGGCCTAGGCTGACTAGCTGGGTGAAGGTTAATGTTTTGGCAAGGGGACCCCATGAAGCATGTCCCCCTGCTATGCATTACCCCCCTTGCTGGCTAAGCCTGCAACAGGTTACTGGGAATACGGGGGATCCCCACACATTTTTTTGCCCTATTCTTTTCTGCCATAAATTTCCTTGTTTCTATGGTAATAACTCAATGTGACAGTTATGTTATTTCTTATTTAGAGCAATATAGGGCGGGATTCCATGACTGAGATGAACAGAGATATTGTATCAGCTTTGCCTCTTATGTCATAGAAAAAAATTGATTATGCCTTCTTCTATCACATGTTCCTGGTGTGTGTTGGGGATGTGGTTCATTATGTCGACCTTTTTCCATGTTGACCTAGTACATGTCGACATAATGACCATGTCGACTTAGTGATCATGTTGACCTAATGCATGTCGACCAAACGTGGTTGACCTAACTCGTGTCGAGGTAATGACCGTCATCCATGTGTTGGGGAGAAGGCTGCTGGTAACCATGGAAAGGTGATCTGTGCTGGCCTAGGAGACATTACAGGTCAGAATAACAGAAGTTGAGAGGAATGTTGTTAAGTGAATGTAAGATGAGGACAAGTCACATTTCATAGTTAGGTTCCAAAATAGGGCCGGTTCTAGACCTTGTGGCGCCCAGGGCGAAAGTTTCCTTTGCACGTCCCGCCCCCCCCCCCCCCAAAAAAAAGTAAAATAGGGTTAGTGCGCTGCAAAAAATAGGGGCATGGCTTCATAGGGAAGGGGCGTGGTCACAGTTATTCCCCCTGCTGTTGTGCCCCCTGTAGCTGTGCCCCCAGTAGATTTCCCCCCCTGTAGCTGTGCCCTCAGTTGTACCCTTGTAGTTTTGCCCCCTGTTGTATGCCCTCAGTAGTTTTGCCCCTGTTGCTGTGCCCTCAGTAGTTGTGCCCATGTAGATTTGCCTCCTGTTGCTGTGCCCCTGTAGTTTTGCCCCCTGTAGCTGTGCCCTCAGTAGTTGCTCCCTTGTAGTTTTGCCCCCTGTTGCTGTGCCCCTAGTAGCGGCGCTTGAAAAAAATAAATAGGATTTTAATTACCTACCGGTAAAGCCTTTTCTCGTAGTCCGTAGAGGATACTGGGGTTCCATTTAGTACCATGGGGTATAGACGGGTCCACTAGGAGCCATGGGCACTTTAAGAATTTGATAGTGTGGGCTGGCTCCTCCCTCTGTGCCCTTCCTACCAGCCTCAGTCTAGAAAACTGTGCCCGAGGAGACGGACATACTTTCAGAGAAGGATAGATAAAGATAGTGGTGAGATTCCGAACCGGCACATACAAACAGAGGAAAGTTAAGCTAACAAGCTGAACCAACTATACTTAACCAAGTAACAGCGCAGGACGAACAAAGCACTGGGCGGGCACCCAGTATCCTCTATGGACTACGAGAAAAGGATTTACTGGTAGGTAATTAAAATCCTATTTTCTCTTACGTACTAGAGCATACTGAGGTTCCATTTAGTACCATGGGGATGTACCAAAGCTCCCAAACAGCGTGGGAGTGCTGAGGTTCCTGCAGAACTGATTGACCAAACTGAAGGTCCTCAGAGGCCAAAGTATCAAACTTGTAGAACTTAGCAAACGTGTTCGAACCTGACCAAGTAGCTGCTCGGCAGAGCTGTAAAGCCGAGACACCCCGGGCAGCTGCCCAGGAAGAACCCACCGACCTAGTAGAGTGGGCCTGTACAAATTTTGGAACCGGCAAGCCTGCCGTGAAATAAGCATGCTGGATAGTGAATTTTTCTAAGGGTAATTAGTGTGGACCACTAGTGGGTACTACACCAAAAAAAGGAAGCTTAGTGTGTTGCGCTCTTTTTTGTAATGATTATTAGTTAATAAAATGTAACTTTTATTTTGTCATTTAAAATGAATCTCTATAGCCAGGCATATAGGTGTATTTGATAGCCTGAGAGTAAAACCTTTGTATAGTAGTTGCCCCAAATTTTAAATATTAGGATAGTGGTTAATTTCCCAATACGATGGGGGCAAAAGAATTTTTTTTGTTATCAAGCTGTGTGATATATTATTCAAGATTTATTGTGCTATAATGGCTGTTCATATCGCCTATTAGCAAGACTGAATTAGTCTCGAGTCTCTGACGTGGGTCTGACAATGGCCCTCATTCCGAGTTGTTCGCTCGCTAGCCGCTTTTCGCAGCAGTACACACGCTAAGCCGCCGCCCTCTGGGAGTGTATCTTAGCTTAGCAGAATTGCGAACGAAGTATTCGCAATATTGCGAAAAGATTTTTCTGTGCAGTTTCTGAGTAGCTCGAGACGTACTCTTCCAGTGCGATCAGTTCAGTGCTCGTCGTTCCTGGTTTGACGTCACAAACACACCCAGCGTTCGCCCAGACACTCCCCCGTTTCTTCAGCCACTCCCGCGTTTTTCCCAGAAACGGCAGCGTTTTTTCACACACTCCCATAAAACGCCCAGTTTCCGCCCAGAAACACCCACTTCCTGTCAATCACACTCCGATCACCAGAACGAAGAAAAAACCTCGTAATGCCGTGGGTAAAATACCAAACTTCTTAGCAAATTTACTTGGCGCAGTCGCAGTGCGAACATTGCGCATGCGCAATTAGCGGAAAATCGCTGCGATGCGAAGAAAATTACCGAGCGAACAACTCGGAATGAGGGCCAATAACTGCTCTTTAAAGAGAATAGATAATTGTTTGCATGGAGAAGCCATCAGCGCTGTGAGGCTATAATAGTTAGTACAAATCACAGAGGTGAGTTTCAGAATTACCTCAAAGGAAACCCCTGCATGGATCTACCAGGTTATTCCTCATCCTTGTATATGCAAAAAGAACAGTGTGAATATGTATTGTAACATGTGTACACTTTGTCTGCCAGTCTATTGTCCAGACTGCAGTAGCCGTACAGATGTAATTTGATACGTTATTTTGTATCCACAAGCATGAGATACAATTGTGGCCAAGGAGCAGTTCATGCAAGAGAACAGATAGTAAATATACTGTCTCTAAACTTTTTTGTAGAGAGTACTGTTGATCATATGCAGGGACACAGTAACAAAATTATGAATATTATAAGTAAGTGGTCCCTGTTCTCTCAAAGGAAAAGCATGAACAGGTATGTGGGGTACGCATCCAAATAATCACTTAAAAGCATTCAATGATTCTCTCCATAATGGTACAATTTCAAATTCATATGGGAAGGTATACGTCATATTCAGAAAGCACATACTTCAATAGTGATCATATCAAGCCGTTATAATGCCGTAATCGATGAGAATACCTCATCCCACCGGGCGCGCACAATAACCACAACCATATATTGTAAGCAGTCCTACGCAGAAGGGTATAATGGCACTCCAATACGCAGATGCCAATAATTTAATTTCAAATTGATTGGATCAATGCTGTGGCAATAATTCTCACACTGGCCCTCATTCCGAGTTGTTCGCTCGTTAGCTGCTTTTAGCAGCATTGCACACGCTAAGCCGCCCCCTACTGGGAGTGAATCTTAGCATAGCAGAATTGCGTACGCAAGATTAGCAGAATTGCGAATAGAAATTTCTTAGCAGTTTCTGAGTAGCTCGGGACTTACTCTGCCACTGCGATCAGTTCAGTCAGTTTCGTTCCTGGTTTGACGTCACAAACAACCAGCGTTCACCTAGACACTCCCCCGTTTCTTCAGACACTCCCGCGTTTTTCCCAGAAACGGCAGCGTTTTTTCGCACACACCCATAAAACGGACAGTTTCCGCCCAGAAACACCCACTTCCTGTCAATCACACTCCGATCACCATGACGAAGAAATTTCTTCATAAAGCCGTGAGTAAAATACCAAACTTCTTAGCAAATTTACTTGGTGCAGGTGCAATGCGAACATTGCGCATGCGCATTAGCGACTAATCGCTCCGTTGCGGAAAAAAAATAGCGAGTGAACAACTCGGAATGAGGGCCACTGTCTCTAGTATTGAGACTGTTCCATAATTAATATAGACACACCGGAATTCTTTTGAGACATGTATCCTGTCATATATACAGTTATCTCTTTGCTAAAAGAAAGCTTGGTAGTTTTCCACAGATTCATATAATATGTGGTAACATTTAGTGTTAATTGTGACAGCTTTGAGATGTGCTGAAACTATCAAATCATGTGAAAAGATTTTGTGTTTTAAACCATTTATAGGTATAATAGCTGAGAGATACAGAGTCCCATGTGTAAGGTGACGGTTTCCCTTTCTACTGTTGTTCCATGTGCCGAGGTTAATACCTGGGCAGTGAATGGAAGCAATGAGAGCGGGGAAAAGCCGTCCACATGGAGACAAAAAGGACAGAGCAGTGCGAGCCGCTTCTGCTGTCCACGCTCTACATCCCCCCTCCCCTGTTGTGGAAACACATTGCAGGGGGGGGCGTAGTGTGTAGCGGTGGATGAGAGGGCGGCTCTGAGTACCTGTTAGGATCCAAGTCAGGTGTGTCTCTGAGCGAGGTCAGATCTCCGTCAGTTAGCTGGTAGCCGCTCGCGGGAGCCGGATGCCGGGTCGGGTATAATTCCCGCATCTCCGTGAATTCTACACGTCCACGTCCCGCTGATAATCAGTTTGCCGGAAACCGCTGCGGGGACCGGACACCGGGTCGGGTGTTATTCCCGCACCTCCGTGTGATCTGCATGTGCTGGATAGTAAGTCTGATCCAGCGTGCAATTGTCTGCTTTGAAGCAGGATACCCAATTTTATTGTGATCATATAGGACGAACAGCGAGTCAGATTTCCTGTGACGAGCTGTCCTCTTTACGAATACCTTCAAAGCCCTATCAACATCTAAAGACTTTGAAGTAGTGGAAGTGTCAGTGATAGCCGGAACCACAATAGGTTGGTTGATGTGAAATGCAGACACCACTTTCGGAAGAAATTGCTGATGAGTTCTAAGTTCAGCTCTGTCCTCATGGAAAATGAAATAGGGGCTTTTGTGAGACAATGTCCCCAGCTCCGACACACGTCTTGCTGAAGCCAAGGCCAACAGAGTGACGGTCTTCTACGTAAGATATTTTACTTCCACCACCTGTAATGGTTCAAACCAGTCCGATTGGAGGAACACACCAAATTGAGATCCCAAGGTGCCGTGGGAGGCACAAAGGTAGGTTGGATGCGCAGAACACCTTTGAAAAATGTCTGGACCTCAGGGAGAGAAGCCAATTGTTTTGGAAAGAAAATGGACAAGGCCCAAATATGGAGCCCCAGACATAGGCCCACATCCACACCTGCCTGCAGAAAAAGCTGGAAACGTCCCAGGTGAAATTCCACCACAGAATAAGTTCTGCTTTCACACCAATAGACCTATTTCTTCCAAATACGGTGGTAATGCTTAGACATTACCCCCTTCCTGGCTTGGATCATAGTCGGGATAACTTTATTAGGGATTCCTCTTCTGGCTAGAATCAGCTTTCAACTTCCATGCCGTCAAACATAGCCACGGTAAGTCCTGTTAGACGAACGGGCCCTGTTGCCGAAGATCCTTGCAAAGAGGTAGAGGCCACGGATCCTCGAGAAGCATCTCTAGAAGGTCCGCGTACCAGGCCGTTCTTGACCAGTCCGGAGCAATGACGATTGCTTGAACCTTTTCCCTTTATTCTGTTAAGAATTCTTGGGCTCAAAGGAAGTGGAGGAAACACGTACACCATCTGATAGACCCATGGAGTCGTCAGAGCGTCTACCGCCACTGCCTGTGGGTCTCTCGACCTAGAATAATACCGCTTGTACTTCTTGCTGAGACGAGAGGCCATCATGTCGATTTGTGGATTTCCCCACCGACGTGTCAAGGACCTGAACACTTCCGGTGAAGGCCCCATTCCCCCCGGGTGCAGGTCGTGTCTGCTGAGGAAGTCTTTTTCCCAGTTGTCTACTCCCGGAATGAAGAGCGCTGACAACGCCACAGTGTTTTTTTCTGCCCAGAGGAGAATTCTTGACACCTCTGACATTGCTGCTCTGCTTTTCATTCCACCCCGACGGTTTACATACATCACTGCCGTCACATTGCCCGACTGGACTTGAATGGCCCGATCCTCTTGAAACTGCACCCCCTGGGTGACTGCTCCCCAACCTCGGAGGCTTGCATTCGTGGTTAGCAGGATCCAGTCCTGACTTCTGAACCTCCGACTTTCGACGGGAGATCCCGGCTTTTGGCGACAGACGAATCCTCTGGTGCGTGTGAAGATACTATCCGGACCATTTGTCCAACAGATCGAGATAAAAGGGTCTCACGTGAAACCTTCAGTATTGAAGCGCCTCATAAGAGGCCATCATTTTTCCCTGAAGGCGAATACATAGATGCACTGATATCCAGGTTGGCTTCAGGACATCCCGTACCATAGACCGGATTACCAATGCCTTTTCCAATGGAAGGAATGGGAATGGAAGCCTCTGTGTTGCTCTAGGTGAGATTTCGGAAGGTTCAGAATCCACCCGTGATCCTGGAGAAGTTTGGTTGAAAGGCCATTGCTGTCCAGCAACCTCTCCCTGGACGGTACCTTTATCAGAAGATCGTCCAGGTACGGAATTATGTTCACTCCCTGCTTGGAGAGTATAAATATCATCTCTGCCATCACTTTGGTGAATACCCTCGGTGCCGTGGAGAGACCAAATGGCAGGGCCTGGAACTGGTAGTGACAGTACTGTAGTGCAAAGCCTCTGTTTTCCTTATCTGAGCCGTTCTGGCGACATAAATTTTCAAAGTTCTGACCACAGCCAGAGACTTCGACTCAACGAAGGCGTGAGTGGCCACAGGCACCACAATAGATTGGTTCCTGTGAAAAGATGAACCACCTTCGGCAGAAATTGTTACCGTGTCCTCAGTTCTGCTCTATCTTCATGACAGATCAAAGAAGGGCTCTTGTGAGACCAGGCCACCAACTCAGACACCCACCTTGTAGATGCCAAGGCCAACAGGATGACCACTTTCCAAGTGAGGAACTCAACTCCACCTTCTGTAAAGGTTCAAACCAATGTGATTGAAGGAACTGCAGCACCGCATTAAGATCCCATGGTGCCACTGGAGGCACAAAGGAGGTTGGATGTGCAAGACGCCTTTCACGCAAGTCTGAACTCCTGGAAGGGAGGAAAGAAAACCTATAAGGCTGAAATCTGAACCTTAATTGAGCCCAATTTTAGGCCCGCATCCACACCTGCTTGTAGAAAAAGGAGAAAACGTCCTAGCAGAAACTCTTCCGTAGAAACCTACTTGGATTCACACCAAGAAATATACTTTCTCCAAATATGGTGGTAAAGTTTAGATGTTACCCCCTTTTTTTTTGAACAAGTGTGGGAATGACTACCCTGGGAATACCCTTACGGCTAGGATTTGGCATTCAACCGCCATGCCATTAAGCATAGCCGCGGTCAGTCTTGATACATGCACGGCCCCTGCCGCAACAGGTCCTCGCGCAAAAGAAGAGGCTAGGGATCTCCTATGAACAATTCCTGAAGATCCGGATACCAAGCCCTCCTTGGCCAGTCTGGACAATGAGGATTGCTCGAACCTTTGTTCTTTTTATTATCTTTAGAACTTTTGGAATGAAAGGAAGCGAAGGAAATACATATACCGACTGAAACACCCATGGTGTCACCAGTGCATCCACTGTTATTGGTTGAGGGACCCTCGACCTGAAACAATATCTCTGAAGCTTCTTGTTGAGACGAGATGCCATCATTTCTCCCGGATGGAGATCGTGTCTGCTGAGGAAGTCTGCTTCCCAGCTGTCCACTCCTCGCTGACAGAGCGGAAAATCTTTGTGGCTTCTGCCAATTGCCACTCTGCTTTTTGTTCCGTCCTGACGGTTTATGTATGCTACTGCTGTTACAGTGTCCGACTGGATCAGTACGGGTAGACCTCGAAGAAGATGTTCCGCTTTTAGAAAGCCATTGTAAATGGCCCTTAACTCCAGAATGTTTATGTGGAGACAAGTTTTCTGACTTGACCATCTTCCTTGGAAGTATTCGCCCTGTGTGACTGCTCCCCAACCTCGGAGGGTTGCATCCGTGGTCCCTAGGATCGAGTCCTGGATCCCGAGCCTTCGCCCCTCTAGGAGGTGCGAACTGTGCAGCCACCACAGGAGTGAGAATCTGGTCTTGGAAGACAGGATTATCCTCCGGTGCATGTGTATGTGGGACCCGGACCACTTGTCCAACCGGTCCCACTGGAACACTCTGGCATGGAACCTGCCAAACTGAATGGCCTCGCAGGCCGCAACCATCTTTCCCAGCAACCGAATGCATTGATGGTTTGACACTCTTGCTGGTTTCAGAATTTGTTTGACCAGACTCTGGATCTCCAGAGCCTTTTCCACTGGAAGAAAAAACTCTCTGTAGTATCTAGTATTATTCCCAAAACCGACAACCGCGTCGATGGGACCACCAGTTATTCTGGCAAATTCAGGAGCCAACCCTGTTGTTGAAGAACTGTCAGGCAGAGTGCAACGTTTTGCACCAACTGGTTTCTTGATCTCGCCGTTATCAGGAGCCCGTCCCAGTACGGGATAAATGTGACTCCGTACTAGAGAGGGAGAACCATCATTACCGCCACCACCCTGGTGAAATGGGTAATGACCATCCTGAATAGCAAACCTCAGGTAAATCTAATGCTGAGGAAAATGTAATTAGACCTCCTTTATCCTTTTTCCAGATTGGATATCACCGGCCTGAGAGATTCCGTCTTGGATTTGTATTTCTTTAAGTAGAAATTGAGGGATGTCAGCTTTAGGATTGGTCTGACCGAGCCGTCTGGCTTCGGGAGCACGAAGAGGCTTGAATAACAACCTTCTCCCTATTGTGACAGGGTACACCAGGACAATGACCTGATCCTGACACAACTCTTGTGTTGCGTCGCATATTACCTCCCCGTCCGGAGGAGAATCGGTAATATTGAAGAATTGGTGAGGGAAAACGTCTGGAAACTCCAGTATGCACCCTTGGGACACTATTCGTAAAAACCCACGGGTCCAAGTCTGTTCCAGGACTGACTGAAAAGTTTTAGCCGTAGCCCCACCGGTGTGGGCTCCCGCCAGAGAGTCCCAGCGTCATGCGGTGGATCTGGCAGTAACAGAGGATGATTTCTGCTCCTGTGACCTTGAAGAGGCTGCTGACCTCTTCCCTTTTCTCCTTCCACTACCTGCAAAGAAAAAGGGGAATCAGTATCTATTGGGTCGACATGACTGCATCCAACAATTATGCGTCATCATCCGTTGTGAGGGAACATAGGCCCAGAAGGTAGACTTACCAGCGGTATCTGCCAAGATCAAATTAGCTAGGCCGTCACCAAAACAGGCTTCACCTTCATAGGAAAAAAACGCCATATCTTCTCGGAGTCAACCTCAGCATTCCATTGGTGAATCCACAACGCCCTCCTAGCCGAGACCGCCATGGAATCGGCCCGCGAACCCAAGAGTCCTCTATCCTTTGCAGTCACCCGAAAGCATGCTGCAGCGTCCTTGATATGACCTAATGTAAGGAGTATCCCATTTCTCCCCAGGGTATCTATAACGGATGACCAGGCAACCAACCATTATTCAGTACTACTACTCCCCCATGCGCATGTAATGGCAGGTCTAACTGACGTATGCATGGACACATAACTAGAATATAACGTAGCTTCCTACATATGATCCGCTGGCTTTGTGACAGGGCTCCGTGCAGAACAGGGGGTGACTCCCACTTTATTCTATCCGCAGCGGGAAAAGAATAAACAATCGGAATCCTCTTGAGGATTTGAAACCAGCTTGTCAGGGCTGACCCAGACTTTCTCAAACAGAGAGTTCAGTACATGAGAATGAATAATGACTTCAGTATTATTATAAATATATATATATATATATATATATATATTTATTAAGGTTGCATGAATAGGTGTCACAGACACAGACGTAGAAATATCCAGACACCAGGAGTGCCGCGTCCACTGTCATATATATATATATATATATATATATATATATATATATATATAATGCACGGTCCACGGCACTCCCAATTCCCAAAAATCACTAAATGCAAGTGATATGGCCGGTGCCCTCCCTGGCTCCCTGGTAACAGCAGCGCTGTGTCCAATGTATCAAGCAGAGTCGGGCGGCACTCACGGCGCAGAAAGAAGACAGACAAGCAAGTCTGGAAGTCTCGATCAACGTTTCAATGTGTATTATGTTATAATACACATTGAAACGTTGATCGAGACTTCCAGACTTGCTTGTCTGTCTTCTTTCTGCGCCGTGAGTGCCGCCCGACTCTGCTTGATATATATATATATATATATATATATATATATATATATATACACACACACACACACACACACACACACACACACACACACACACACATCCATATAAATATATATGCACATATACACACATAGACCCCTTTGTTCGGAACAGCAGGGTCCACAGTGACGTTAATACGTCCTTATTATGCACTAATCATGTACTAAATGCTCCTTTTTTTATTTTTTAGATCTCATCAGGAAACATTATGGTCGACATAGGAATTAGCATCTGTGTCGGTATCAGGAGTAGTAACTGGGCAAAATAACCTGTTTGCGACCCCGAGGGAAACATAGCTATGAACAAGACATCCTCCATAGATATTTCTACGTCTGTGTCTGTGACACCTATTCATGCAACCTTAATATATATATATATCTATATATATCTATATATATCTATATATATCTATATATATATATATATATATATATATATATATATATATATATATATATATATACAGAAAGTCCACACTCACTGCTCCAATTTGCAACCTGGGCGGTGCTCCATAAGAGATTCACAAGAAATCCAAAAATATATCCAAAAAAGATACAGGCACTCACCACTTCCTTGATGATGAAAACTTTATTGGTGTGTCTCCAGTGGCCAGTGGTGCAAGTGGGCGGGTACGGGTGGGTACGGCGTACCCGTAAGAATTTAGCCGTGGGTACGCCGTACCCACACCGACGGGCCGCCGCTCCTCTTCCTTCCCTCCCTCCCCCACGCCGCACCGCCGCTGATGTGAGGGCAGGAGAGTGCAGCCTGCGCCTCTCGTTCCCCTCAGTCTCCGGTGGGTATTTCAGTTTACTTCAGCGCCGATCCGTGAGCCAATCAGAGCTCGCACCCGCGAGCTCTGATTGGCTCACGGATCGGTGCTGAATTAAACTGAGACACCCGCCGGAGACTGAGGGGAACGAGAGGCGCAGGCTGCACTCTCCTTCCCTCACAAGACAGACAGGAGGACAGCGACGGCAGCGGTGAGTAGGGGAGGGGGGCATGTTATACCTGGCACTGGGGGGGCATGTATACCTGGCACTGGGGGCATATCTGGCACAGGGGGGCATATATACCTGGCACTGGGGGATATCTGGCACTGGGGGGGCATGTTATACCAGGCACTGGGGGATATCTGGCACTGGGGGCATATCTGGCACAGGGGGGGTATATATACCTGGCACTGGGGGATATCTGGCACAGGGGGGCATGTATACCTGGCACTGGGGGCATATCTGGCACAGGGGGGCATATATACCTGGCACTGGGGGCATATCTGGCACAGGGGGGCATATATACCTGGCACTGGGGGCATATCTGGCACAGGGGGGCATATATACCTGGCACTGGGGGATATCTGGCACAGGGGGGCATGTATACCTGGCACTGGGGGCATATCTGGCACAGGGGGGCATATATACCTGGCACTGGGGGATATCTGGCACAGGGGGGCATGTATACCTGGCACTGGGGGATATCTGGCACTGGGGGGGCATGTTATACCTGGCACTGGGGGATATCTGGCACTGGGGGGGGGCATGTATACCTGGCACTGGGGGATATCTGGCACTGGGGGCATATATGGCACAGGGGGGCATATATACCTGGCACTGGGGGATATCTGGCACAGGGGGGCATGTATACCTGGCACTGGGGGCATATCTGGCACAGGGGGGCATATATACCTGGCACTGGGGGATATCTGGCACAGGGGGGCATGTATACCTGGCACTGGGGGATATCTGGCACTGGGGGGGCATGTTATACCTGGCACTGGGGGATATCTGGCACAGGGGGGCATATATACCTGGCACTGGGGGATATCTGGCACAGGGGGGCATGTATACCTGGCACTGGAGGATATCTGGCACTGGGGGCATATCTGGCACTGTAGGGGCATTTCTGTATCTGGCACGGGGGGCAATGTATATCTGACACAGTGGAGGCATTTGTGTATCTAGCACTGTGGGGCAATGTGTATCTGACACTGTGAGGCAATGTATGGCACTCTGGGGGCATTTCTGTATCTGGCACTGTGGCAATGTGTATCTGGCACTGTGGGGCAATGTGTATCTGGCACTCTGGGGACATTTGTGTATCTGGAACTGTGGGGCAATGTGCATCTGGCACTGTGGGGCAATGTGTGTCTGGCACTCTGGGGACATTTGTGTATCTGGCACTGTGGGGCAATGTGCATCTGGCACTGTGGGGCAATATGTATCTGGCACTGTGAGGCAATGTGTATCTGGCACTCTGGGGACATTTGTGTATCTGGCACTGTGGGGCAATGTGTATCTGGCACTGTGGGGTTATATGTATCTGGCACTGTGGGGCAATGTATATCTAGCACTGTGGGGCAACGTGTATCTGACACTATTGGGGTCATACGTGTATCTGCCCCTCCCCCATATGTGTATAACGCCCCATTTTCATTGGCCACGCCCCATGTGGCATTTGGCCACACCCATTTTTTTGCGCGCGCGCCGAAGGCGCGCGCACACAGTTCCCGTAAGACATTTTTTCTACTTGCACCACTGCCAGTGGCAATGGAACGCACAGCACTTCCGGTAACGCGGCTATTAGCCGCTATCGGTTGTTCCCTTGGTTCTAAATAGTTGTGATTGTGTTCACATGTTGTGTAACTCTCTGATGTCATAGGAGATTCGATTGGCTGTACACATATCCTTGATTAAACATGTTAAACACTTGAATACCAGTGTTTTTGTTACTTCCTGTTGGATGATTGATGGGCGGGGTTTGTGATATACCTCTGCTATAAAAGTGCTCCAGGGTTTGATGTGTGTCATGGGCTGCTGGGTGAGAACCTGCTGTAATCTTGTTAGTCTTGAAAAAGGCTCAGATGGAGCCGAAACGTCGACACCTTTTGCTGACATGCTGTTAACTGTCTCTATGTGAGACACACCAATAAAGTTTTCATCATCAAGGAAGTGGTGAGTGCCTGTATCTTTTTTGTATATATATTATATATATATACCGTATATACTCGAGTATAAGCCGACTTTTTCAGCACAGTTTTCTATGCTGAAAAAGCCCCCCTCGGCTTATACTCGAGTCAACGGCTGCAGCAGACGCCGTGGGCTGTGTGGGCGTCCGCTGCAGCCGGCTCCAGGGACAGACACTAGAGGTCATTATTGACCTCTAGTGTCTGTGCGGCGTTGCTATGGGAGAGACGTCATGACGTCTCTCCCATAGAGATGATCGGGTGCCGGGAAGCGGGCGCCGGCGCGGGCGGCCAGACGGAGCGGCGACCAGATGGAGCGGCGGCCAGACGGAGCGGGGATCCAGATGGAGCGGCGGCCAGACGGAGCGGATGAACAGATGGAGCGGCGGCCAGACGGAGCGGAGCAGCGCAGCAGCAGAAGAAGCGGTCGGGAAGCAGGAGCGGGGCAGTGGTAAGTATTGTTTTAGTGTGTGTTTATGTTTGTAAGCTGCAAAGGGGGCACAGTAACAGGGGGCAAACAAAGGGGGCACAACAACTACTGGGGGCAAAGAAAGGGGGCACAACAACTACTGGGGGCAAAGAAAGGGGGCACAACAACTACTGGGGGCAAAGAAAGGGGGCACCACAACTACTGGGGCAAAGAAAGAGGGGTCATAACTACTGTGGGCAATGAAAGAGGGGGCACAAATACTGGGGGCAAAGAAGGGGCATAACTACTGGGGGCAAAGCAACGGGGGCATGTTTTTATCTGTCACTGGGGGTATATGTGGCACTGGGGGCACAACCCTAGAAACAAACATTACCCCCTGGCAACAAGCATAACACCTACCGCATAAAATCCCTGGCAACGAGCATGACACCCTGAGCATGAAAACCCCTGGCACCGTGCATTTCCCACCCTAGGCTTATACTAGAGTCAGTAATTTTTCCCAGTTTTTTGTGGTAAAATTAGGTGCCTCGGCTTATATTCGGGTCGACTTATACTCGAGTATATACGGTATATATATATATATATAGACAGTGGACGCGGCACTCCTGGTGTCTGGATCAATAAAAACTCTTAGCAGGCAGGTAGTAACAGACAACGTTTCAATGACGTTTAATATGTCATTTTCCTCAGGTCTAAAATAACAGTGGTACAGGTCTTACCTTATAAAGTGTGCATCACCCTGTGAGAAACGGCTCGCGGTCAGCGGGACACCGCCCGCCCCCTCCAGCGTGCCGGAAGTGACGTTGCACGCTGGAGGGGGCGGGCGGTGTCCCGCTGACCGCGAGCCGTTTCTCACAGGGTGATGCACACTTTGGGGGTCATTCCGAGTTGTTCGCTCGCAAGTGAATTTTAGCAGATTTGCTCATGCTAAGCCGCCGCCTACTGGGAGTGAATCTTAGCATCTTAAAATTGCGAACGATGTATTCGCAATATTGCGATTACACACCTCGTAGCAGTTTCTGAGTTGCTTCAGACTTACTCGGCATCTGCGATCATTTCACTGCTTGTCGTTCCTGGTTTGACGTCACAAACACACCCAGCGTTCGCCCAGACACTCCCCCGTTTCTCCAGCCACTCCTGCGTTTTTTCGGGAAACGGTAGCGTTTTTTCCCACACGCCCATAAAACGGCCTGTTTCCGCCCAGTAACACCCATTTCCTGTCAATCACATTACGATCGCCAGAACGATGAAAATGCCGTGAGTAAAATTCCTAAGTGCATAGCAAATTTACTTGGCGCAGTCGCAGTGCGGACATTGCGCATGCGCATTAAGCGGAAAATCGCTGCGATGCGAAGATTTTTACCGAGCGAACAACTCGGAATGACCCCCTTTATAAGGTAAGACCTGTACCACTGTTATTTTAGACCTGAGGAAAATGACATATTAAACGTCATTGAAACGTTGTCTGTTACTACCTGCCTGCTAAGAGTTTTTATTGATCCAGACACCAGGAGTGCCGCGTCCACTGTCTATATGCTTGATCTATCAAGGGGCACCCGGTGCAGCAATTCATCCTAAAGGAGAGCCGGATCACATGGACATTGTGTACATATATATATACATATACATACATAGCCCTCTCTGATATGCATCACATTAACATGCAATTTTTTTACCCAGTCATATATTGGTGGTGCCGACAGGGCCACCCACACACGTCTGTGTCCCTAATATAGTTTTCTCTTGGGAAAACCATTCATCCACCTACATGTTGACACACATGTACCAAGTACCATCAGGAGTCAGCGGTGCCGACAGGGTCACTCCCACAGCCGTTTGTGGGAAGCACTCCGGCTCAGACATGCAGACACTCAGAGAGACACAGATAGAGTTTACCAGCTCATAACCCAGCGCTTAATCAACAGTTCTGAATACTATAGAATGCCCCAAACATGCAGCGCTTTTATATTAACATATATTGCACCAATTTTACTGTGCCCCCCCCGCCCCCGTTTTTGCACCCTGATAGTTTCAGCAGTGTGAGGAAGGACCAGCGTCTCTACAAGAGAAAATGGCGCTGGCTGTGTGAGCTGTGAGGGCTAAGCTCCGCCACCGTAATGGCGCGTTTCAGTCACGCTATTTTTATGAAAAATCTATACACTGGCGGGGGTTGGGACAGTGCCCTGGCATCTATGTCCCCTGTTGCCAGTATTATATTGAGGGATATATGCTGCACAGGGCACACCCCCCCCGCGCCCTGCACCCTGTAGTGCCTCTGTGTGTGGGAGCATGGCGCACAGCGTGCGATCGCTGTGCGGTACCTCAAAGCCATCACTGAAGTCTTCTGATCTCTTCTTCTACTCACCTGTCTTCTGACTTCTGGCTCTGCAAGGGGGGTGACGGCCGGCTCTGGGAATTAGCCCCTAGGCGTACCTAGTGATCAAACCCTCAGGAGCTAATGGTGTCCTGTAGCCAAAGAAGCAGAGCCTTTAAACTCACAGAAGAGGTCTGACTTCTCTCCCCTAAGTCCCACGAAGCAGGGAGACTGTTGCTAGCAGTTCTCCCTGAAAATAAAAAACCTAACATAAGTCTTTTCCAGAGAAACTCAGTAGAGCTCCTCAGAGTGCATCCAGTCTCACTGGGCACAGATTCTAAACTGGAGGAGGGGCATAGAGGGAGGAGCTAGGTCACACCATTTGAAAGTCTTAAAGTGCCCATGTCTCCTGCGGATCCCGTCTATACCCCATGGTTCTTGATGTGACCCCAGCATCCTCTAGGACGTATGAGAAAACCATTTTAAGGCTGTTTTTGCCAGTGTGGGTCTGTGTACAGTGTACTGAGACGCAGCTGTGTACTGTGTCTGGAGACGCATTCTGCCCCGCTTAGAAGCCGTGCGTCTCTGTACCCTCACGCCGCTATAATGACCGGCGACCCGCTAGTTGGGACATCGGCTTAGTACTCACCACTCTTCATTCTTCTGGCTGTTAGGGGTGGCGGCATGTTGCGGGAATGTACGCTCGCCGTGGTGGGGCTTGCATATAGTTCCCTCAGGAGCTCAGTGTCCTGTCAGCAGGGAACAGGACCATTAACCCTTCAAGAGGCTTGGCCGTTTCGCCCCCCCCCTAAGTCCGCGGTAAGCAGGGAGGCTGGTGCCAACCATCCCTGTCTGAAAATAACAAACATATAAAATAAATGCAGAAAACTCTTCAGGAGCTTCCATAAGCGTGACCGGCTCCTCCGGGCACATTTTCTAAACGGAGTCTGGTAGGAGGGCATAGAGGAAGGAGCCAGTGCACACTATCAAATTCTTAAAGTGCCCATGGCTCCTAGTGGACCCGTCTATACCCCAAGGTACTAAATGGAACCCCAGTATCCTCTAGGACGTAGGAGAAAAAAAAATACTCACCAGCCCCGCTCCTGCTTTCCAACCGTTGCTGCTGTCCTCCATCTCAGGCCGCCGCTCCTCTAGCGTCTGCTCCCACAATGCCGTGCGGTGCGCGATGATGTCAGGTGCACTGCACGGCACCGGCAATAGCGGCTCTTGGAATGGCAGCGGCGGCGCCATCAGGACAGCGGCGTCTTAGGCAAAAAGCCTGCTTGCCCGTGGCAAGAGCCGCTACTGGTTCCAAATTATATAGTATGCAATACACTAGTTGTTATGAGTAACAGCTACCATAAGTATGTGAATTGAGATATTTCAAACCAAAGACATATGAAATGCACATTCTGCGTGTATGTATTGTACTGAGAGCCAGATCCTGCAATGTACGCAGACCCGATGGCTTGCATATGCAGGATCTGTACTGCAAATGGGCAGATCTTCATCTGCAATGACGGTCGCAGTACCCCCTAAGTATGGGGGCATGGAAGGCCAGAATTCCGGAAAAGGGGGTGCGTCGCCTAGATATATGAGCATGCTGAAGGATGCAGCTTCACTGTCTCCATCTGCATGAAACCACCGGCCATCCTGAATAACCTGATGGCTGGAGGCAGATACTGTACATATGGGGAATGGGGATACTGTACATATGGGGAATGGGGGCTCAGGCGGCTGATGATGCCTCTAGCAGGCCACCAAGTCCAGCTACGCACAGCTAAGGAGCCGGGAAATGCAAGGGCGGCTGCAGCTGCCTACACATTTTAACTTGAAAGTCTTAAAGTAACTCATTTTAGCTGTCAGCCTGTACAGTGTGGATGGGTAAGGAGTGCTGACTGTGCTGTGAGGGGTGCTGTGCTGTGTTAGGGATGCTGTAAGGGGTGATGAATGCTGTAATCTGTGCTGTAAGGGGTTCTTGGTCAGGGGTGCTGTGCTGGGTGAGGGGTGCTGTGCTGTAATCTGTGCTGTGCTGGGTGAGGGGTGCTGTGCTGTAATCTGTGCTGTGCTGGGTGAGTGGTGCTGTGCTGTGGAGGGTGAGTATTGTTGTGCTGGGTGAGGGGTGTGTGTTGTAATCTGTGCTGTGCTGGGTGAGGGGTGCTGTGCTGTAATCTGTGCTGTGCTGGGTGAGGGGTGCTGTGCTGTAATCTGTGCTGTGCTGGGTGAGGGGTGCTGTGCTGTGGAGGGTGAGTATTGTTGTGCTGGGTGAGGGGTGCTGTGCTGTAATCTGTGCTGTGCTGGGTGAGGGGTGCTGTGCTGTGGAGGGTGAGTATTGTTGTGCTGGGTGAGGGGTGCTGTGCTGTAATCTGTGCTGTGCTGGGTGAGGGGTGCTGTGCTGTAATCTGTGCTGTGCTCGGTGAGGGGTGCTGTGCTGTGGAGGGTGAGGATTGTTGTTCTGGGTAAGGGGTGCTGTGCTGTAATCTGTGCTGTGGAGGGTGCAATGATGAGTGAGTGGTGGTGTGCTGTGCTGAGTAAAGCTGCTGTTTTATATACAAACCCCCCATCTTTAAAGCGGAGTGCATCTTTAAGCCAGCTCAGTGGCGCAGAGAGGGTAATAACTACCTGGGCACAGCTCTGATTGAGGGGCCCAGGTACCCCCTGCTCTTTCCAAGCAGCAGCGGCAGCTCTTCTCCTCAGCCCACTGCACGCAGCAATGTTCTGGGCAGCAGTGTGGCCAGGGAGGTGCTTATAAAAAAAATCTGTACTTTTTCTAAGGGTGCATGGCCACGCCTCCTGTGATGAGACCACGCCCTCTGAAAAGTACCTAGGCCCAGCCAGGCTCTCTTCTTCCTTGAGCTCGCTGACCAGGATGTTTGGGAAAAATGACATCATCCAGCAATATTTCATACATTTTTCTCTGACAGGGTTGAGCATAACCTCAAAACATGAAAATTGGCAGAGGAAATATAAGTGACGTAAGAGTGAAAATGAAAGTGAATAGCTCTAATATCGTCTCCTGCCAGCAAGAGCAATACACACAATGTGTGGAATCCCTGCTGTGTCACTTGAAGGGCATTTGGTGTGCACAATACTATTCTGCAAACTGCAGACACTCCCCCCTGTGAACACAGGCAATGGTCACATGGGTTTTGCAGAAGTAGGGGAAAGGTCGCTCTCTCTTGTTAATCCAGAATCCCAGATACATAGGAGACAGAAGCTGCTCTGGTCGTGTCACCCTGCTGTGATTCTTATCCGATTTTGGTACCAGAATACTTGCTTGTAGCAATGTACAGGCTAAATAGGCCAAGTATTAGGTTTTATCCCTGCGTGCTGAGTGATTGTGAGCTTATAGCCTGCTTGTTGTAAGCAAGCCTGTAACTCATTGATTCCTAACCACAGGACAATACAAGGACAGGTCATGTGACATAAGGTCAACTCTTGAGAAATTCATGCATTTGTAACCTTTATTTTTCACTATCAGGGAATATATTACACATGTATGCTAAATCCACCTTTACTTGAAGCAATTGCAACAGAAACACTTCCAGAAGGAAGAAAAATTCTGCCCTATGCTACATAATAAAAGGCTAACGCTGCTCCTCACTTCTATGGGGGGAATTCAAGTGTTTTGCGAGCCGGCAGCCACTAGATAGCACCTGACGGAGCAATTCAAGTGTTCCTCCGTTCGAGCGCGGACAGCCACCGACGCTGACGTTACTGTTATGTTGTTTCATCATTTTGACGGGCTGATAACTAGTATGTAAATAAAATTCCCAATATTTGTAAACTCTGCCTATAATATACTTTGTATTTACTGACTAGCTGAATACCCATGTTTCACTACGGAATTTCAAGTATTTCCATGCATATAACTTTCATTTTGAAGGACTTCCTGGTAAACTAATTAGACTTACAACAGCACATGCTCTGCCCGCCGCTGCCAATCTTTGTCAGGCCGCACCTTGATGCTGTAAATCGAGTAGGTATGACTCCGCACCAGCAGAAATAGAGAAAAGTCAAAGAATGACTACATTAGAAAACGAGACCAGCATTTATAAGATGTAGTGACTAGATGTCCATATTGACACTGCTGGCGGTGCACCGTAAAGTCAATAAGTAACCCAGGGGGTCATTCTGAGTTGATCGCTCGCTGCTGATTTTCACAGCGCAGCGATCAGGTAAAAAAAGGCAAAACTGCGCATGCGTATGCACCGCAATGCGCATGCGCGTCATACGGGTACAGAGAGGATCGGTGCTGGGCGATGGGTTTAGCGAAGATTCCATTCGCACAGCCGAACGCAAGATGATTGACAGAAAGAGGGCGTTTATGGGTGTCAACTGACCATTTTCTGGGAGTGTTTGGGAAAACACAGGCGTGTCCAGGCGTTTGCTGGGCGAGTGTCTGACGTCAATTCCGGCACCAAAAAGACTGAAGTGATCGCAAGGGCTGAGTAAGTCCAGAGCTACTCTGAAACTGCACAAAATGTTTTTGCAGAGCTCGGCTGCACAGGCGTTCGCACACTTGCAAAGTGAAAATACATTCCCCTGTGGGCGGCGATTATGCGTTTGTATGGCTGCTAAAAGTAGCTAGCGAGTGATCAACTTAGAATGACCCCCCTAGTGTACATATAACAAGAGAAAAGACAGGACTTTTTTGTTTGGCGCACTCTTGAGAAAAAAAATTATATAAATTCGTATGAATTAAAGATATTGAAGAATGTAAAACATAACTTTTAATAAATCAATTAAAATATAGAATCTCCTAGAAAAATATTTTAAAATAACCTGATGACTATCAGTATATGGGTTTATGCGGCATGAATAGCTGTACTAATAGTACTAAGCTTGTGGTGCAAAATTGGACTCAATTCAGCGTGCCTCTGTGAATGTGGTCCTGGGTTGGACTTACATTTTGGCGCACCTGTGTACCCAGGTCATTATTAGGGGTCCAATGTTAAATAGCACTTTCTACAGAGTAAAGTTAAGACTAAAGTGCTTACACGATATATATTTTACAGGGGTATATTTTGAGGGTTAAATATAGCCTGTCTGAGTGGAAATCATTTGAAGGAAAAATCGATCCTGCACCGGTCTTAAGTTGAATATACAGAAAATGATACTATTTAGACCAGAAGTGGACAATAAGATGGATATCCCAATCTGTCCCTATGGCGGTGCGCCCAGAGTCAAGTTAGAGGTAAGTACAGAGACAAAAAAGGAGAAAAAGTATGACTCTTGTTTGGGCGCACTCTTATTGTATCTTAATAACTATTGATAAGTGATGTGCCTAAAATATAATATGATCTTTATTACTACTCCTAAAATTAATGGGAACTCAGCAAAGACAATACAAAACAATGAGGTTGGACATGAATAAACATTTACATGCCAACAGGAAACAGGAGATCTGTTTAGAAAGAAAAGAAATGAAATGTTCAGATCTTAATTATGCCTGGATAACTGCATATAGGAAGATAGCTACATGCCATGCTGCTTCCGTCTGCCAAAGATCTGTACAAACTGTGTTTGTATTAATACAGCCCTAGATTGGGTTGATTTTGTGAGAGGGAGAACCCACAAACTGAAATCAGGCCCTGTTCATTTACCACTGTTTTGAATTGAGTACGGAGGGTGGAACAGGGATGGGATCTCGATACAACAGATAGTAAGAACAAGTGTTAGTGGTGATCCTGCTGTTAGTGTTGTTCCACAGGGAATGCGGTCTTCCTACTTCACTGGGAATTCCCTAGTGGTCGCCCGTCTAGGTACTGACCCAGCCCACCTTCGTTTAGCTTCCAAGATCGGACGAGGTTGGGCGTGAGCGTAGGGGTATGGTCGTAGGAGGACTTGCCCTGTGCCACTAATGAGAGTGCACCGAAAGGGGAGGGATTATTACCTCCTTGAGAAAGGGATAATGGGATGAGAGGGGAAAAGGAATAGTAACGGATCAAGTAAGCGTGAATCTGCTATCCCCGTTAGACGGAAGAGACGTGTCTCCTGAGGGGACACGCTCTCCAGAATCGTGGATGAGAGTTCACGGAAGGAAGAAAAGAATGAAAGGGGAAGTGGAAATGAGTAAATAGGTCCACATAAGTGTGGGGTCCCCGTTGGTTCCTTTAATAGTTATATATGGCACTGGATGTGACAATGTCTTAATATAAATCTATTGGTGCCTGGGGTGGTTACAGTAAACCAGGTACGGGACCACTCACCACCTGTTTTTCTTGCAGTTAGTGTGCAGTTAACATTTTGTACAGTACACTTTAACTGAGAGCACCGTTGATGATAACCACTGAATTCTTTTAGAAAATATAACAAATTCACTGACACATAGGGAACCTAGTCAGTGGTACTGATTTAAGTATGGAAAGCACATGTGCAACTGTCAAACAAGAAAAAAGGCTCATAAGAAGAGGTATAGAAAAGAAACAACAACAGTTTGAGATACCTGCGGCAGACTTAATTGCGGGACCACACTCACCTGTCCCTGTTGATTTAAAGAGTGATATAAACACATGCGTATAATGCACCTAGGAGCCCCAGCAACAACAATATCCAAGATTAACACTGTAACGATAAGTGTTTTGGCTGGACTATCACAATTAGTTGTGTATAAAGCAGATAAATATTAAATATCACTCGTCTGATCTTCAGGTCGGCGAGGTGCCCGCAGGGAAAACGCGTTTCACCCGATTACGGGCTTGTTCACTTCCATTCAGAGCAGCTGCTATGTGCTGAGTTCCAGGATGTTTAAAAACCCCCACTCTAATTACTGGCAGCCAATGATTGTAATAAGGGGCGGGATCGAGGTACATGAGTGGCCGTGTCCGATGCCTGTGTTGGCCGCGTCACGCTGGGCGGGCTTGTTCTACTGATAATGGATAGGATGTAAGGTTGCTGTATTAGGGGAGATTGTGCTTAGTACTTCCGCCCAGGATCATGCGACCGCGTGAGGACGGACCTGGATGAGCAGCGTTACGCTATGAAATATGTGGGCGGAAGTCGTGTTATGGACTTCCGCCCATACGTGATGTTGGTGTGTTGCCATGGTGCACTGCCTGGACTTCCGCCCATAAGCGATGTGGTGTGTTACCAAGGTGCGCTGCGATGGGCAGTATTAGACGTCCTGCTGAGTGCAGAAATGACGTCAATGGCAGGGCCGGCGGTCAGATAAAACATGTGTATATAAAGGAATATATGTGCAAAGAATAATAATAATGAAAAGATAAAAAAAATAGATATGAAAATGAGAATAATGAAATAAAAGGAGAATAATGAAATAAAAATAAATATAAAAATAAAAATAATAAATAAAAATGAAAATAAAAATAATAAATGAAAATAAAAATAAATATAAAAATAAAAATACAAATACAAATCAATATAAATATAAAATACAAAAATAGAAATGGAATAAAATAAAATAAACTGAAAAATAAATAAATTAAAATCAATTGGAAATATATAGGAGATTGATGAGAAAAGTGCCAGAAGAGAGAGGTTGGATGTATATGTATGTGACTGGGTGTTGAAAAGGACAGGAAAGGGGCGCATGGTTGCAAAAGTGTGTATGATTAAGGATGGGGGCACAAACTCCCCAGGATAGGAGGATTGGTTGTACGTGGCTGTGAGGTGCACTGAGTGAAAGCATAGGTAGGTTATAGGAGCTGCTGAGGTGAGGTGCAATGATACCTCATAAGAGGTATGGTGAAAGTGAGAATTAGAAGGTGACTGGGTGAACTAAAATCATTTTAATGTTCCTGACAGTGTGTGTGAATAGAACAGATAAAGATATGAAGAAATGATGATTGGAAGGTAGATGAAAATGAAGATGGTGTGGATGATGATGAGATATTGATGAGTGTGATGTGTATTACCAAAATATACACGTGGGGGAAAAGGTAAAGAGAGAGGAAAGCAAAACAGAACCAAGACCAAAATAAAAACCGGGAAGGGGGAGGGAGAGGAAAGGGAAAGGGGGCATCATAATGTTAAAAAATTGTTGCCAGAAAGGGAAGGAGAGTAGGAATGCACTATTTGGATATTTTCATGAGAATTGGTTATTTTTTTATAGAGAAACACTATAGTTGATATTCTCGTTGAGGCCATTTGGTCTAAGGCCTCCTAACCTGAAGATCCACTCGCTTTCTTTTTTTAGTAGTTCTTTGGTAATGTCACCACCTCTAACTCCTAGATGGATTTGCTCCAAACCAAAGACTTTCAGGTCCTTCTGGCAATTTTTGTGACAGGTATTGAAGTGTCTCGCCACCGTAGTGATTTTCTTCAAGCGTGCTAAATCTGTGACGGCATTGCGACAGGTACCCAGATGTTCCAAAGTTCTTTCCTTGAGTTTTCGAGTTGTCATTCCTATATATCTGATATTGCCAACTGCATGTTATGCAATAAATGAGTGCTTGTGTATCGCAATTAAAGTATTGCTTAATCAGGATCTTGTCGCCATATCTATCCACCACTTAATTGGTTTTCAAGATATGGGGGCATGCTTTACATTTTCCGCAAGGAAAGGAACCCATCACTCCACTGTTTTCTGATGTTCCACCTGTCATGAAATCTGTTATCTGCCTTTGTGTCGGTGTGTTTTTGACGAAATGGCTTCTGACTAGATGGTCCTTGATGTTCATGGACCTACGCCAACTCATATTGATTTTGGAGTCTATGTAGGGTGATAGGTCAGTATCTGATTGCAGAATGGGTAAGTGCTTTTCAATTGCCTGTTTCAAAAGTTTCCATTCAGGACAGAAAGTTCCAATGAACCTAATTTTAATATTATATACGAAAAACCACAGGACAACTTCAGAAACCTATGCTTCAGCAGGTCCAAGCTATTTTGGAAGCACACAGAGGAGAAACAGTTTATTAGGTAGGTGGTCATATTGTTTTGGTTCATCAGTATACCTTTGCATGTGGCCACGCCCCCTTTCATTTTTTTGTACTTTGTATGTATGTTTATTTGTCCTCCACTATAAAGTGCACTGTGAATCAAAATAAATATGGATAATTACACTTCCATTGCAGAAGATTGCATTGCCAATATCTTTGCATAGATCCATTTGAACATATACTATTGCATCTGCATGGTACAGACACTGTTGCACAGATACCATTGCAAGGAACATTACACAAATGTAATTGTCTACTGCAATGCTTAGATCAGTAGTACTTACCAGGGATTTTCCAAGAGCTACTAAGACTTTTTTTGGTTATGTAAGAAATCATAATTGACCTAAATCCTTAACTTTGATCCAACATCATGGATTAAACTTGAAATGTGACACCAAAAGTTTGGATGTGTCCAATGTTAGAACAATATTAGCCACACTCACTTTCAGACATGTTAATTATAGGATGCACTGTCAGACACGGATTGTAGATTCAATGAAACTGGACGTGCTTCTGTTTCCTTGCCAGTAGTACTTAGGGAATCTAGCTCCGTGTGATTCGTACTGATCCTGGATTCACCTTGTAAGCTGTACTGTAAAACAGAGCAGTTCTATGGCAGCGTATGAGGGGGATGCGGTTATGTGACCAGCAGTCGGGAGCCCGCTGCCTGGCGAGCGCCCGCTTCGTTGCGCTCACCTCCCCTGCCAGCCATCTGACAGCTGGGATACCGCTGTCAGTACGGTGACCGGCGGTCATCACACAAACCCAACCTGTATGAGGTGCAGCGCAGCGAGCCACAGAGTCCGCTGCGTGACGAGTGCAGCGAGCCTGCAAGGTGCTTCGTTGCGCTCCCCCCCCCACCGGACTTTTTCCAGCTGGGATACCGTATGAGGTGGTGGAGGAAGTGGTGCATGTGAAGTTGTCTGCAGTGGCCAGGGGTAAATAGCTTTGTTTCCTTTATAATAACAGTCATACTAATTTGAGGTCAAGAAAAATTAATACAGGTATGTTTTTATTAACTCTAGTTTTTGAGCTTCTTTTGTTGTGCAATATGGGTATTGGTCTTTGGGTCGACTCAACTTAGGTCGACAGTCATTAGGTCGACCACTGAAGGTCGAAATGCATTAGGTTGACAGGGACACTAGGTCGACATGACCATTAGGTCGACATGTACTGGGTTGACAGGTCAAAAGGTCGACATAGGTTTTTGGACTTTTTTGGTGTTTTCTTCGTAAAGTGACGGGGGAACCCCAATTAGTGCACCGTGTTCTCTCGCATGGCGAGCGGAACTTCGGGCAAGGTGCCTCGCTCCACTTCCGCTGCGCTCGGCACAGGTTACCACTCCCAATTGTAGTCCGCGGGGATCGTAAGGTATGAAAAAGTCAAAAATTTCATTTTTTTTGGAAAAACTAATTTCGAGCTTTTGACCTGTCTACCTAGTATATTCGACCTAATGCATGTCGACCTTTAGTGGTTGACCTAATGACTGTCGACCTAACGACCGTATCCCTGCGATATGTACTTCACTAGTATAGTCATAGCTATTTGCTTGATACGACATTAATAACAGTTGTTTCAATTCAATCAATCACAAATAAGAAGAAAAATAGCAACCTAAAAAGTATCTCAGATAGTTGCTTATTCATGAGAATGCTTTCTATTTGCTTGTGGCTTGGACTCCTCTTCTGGGGAATCTCTTGTCACTGTCCAACAGTAGTCAGCAAACAAAGAAGTGTTCCGCCTACCCTGATATCGTCCATTGCTGAAATGTCTTGGTGGAACCTCTCACCATGCTGGCTCATCACTCACTGCACCGCCGTTGTCAGACCGCAAGCCCAGATGAGAGTTGAGAGTGTATTTTGAGTGACATGTTGCAGCCTAGTGACACTTTTCAAGTAAATGTCACATCACCACACACATAACAATAAAAGTCAGCAATGTTAACATATTTACTTGTATTTTAACGTGATTTATAACCACACAACTCAAACAGAAGAAAGGAACATCACTCATAACCTTCACTTGATGCAAGCTATACGCAGACAATAAACAAATGACTCAGCAGTCCTGTATTCAGGTTTGCCAACCGCTGTACTCTCTAATGCTGCTTTCACATCGCAAATGCCGGATCCTACACGGTAAGAGAAACGTGTACTTACCGGGTGGGATCCGGCATTTGCGCTCCGTTGCTGGCTTTCCGACCCGGCAATATACCGGGTCGGTTGCCATAGCAGCGGAGGGCGCAGCAGCAGCAGGGGCGGGGGTGGAGGCGGCGCTGGGAGATGAGCTCATCTCCTGCGCCGCCTCTGCCTATGCTGTGAATGGGAGCCGTGTCGCATCGGAACGGCTCCCATTCACACTGCGCCTGACCCGGTAATCAACCCGGTAATAACCCTTCTTTTTTACCGGGTTGAATTACCTGGTCAGGCGACCCGCTAATTCACCAAAGGACCTTTCACATCGCACACGGACCCGTTTCGACACGGCAATATGCCGTGTCGATACCGGGTTTTTAGTGCGATGTGAAAGGGGTATAAATGCCAAAATTCCCCAGTATTTAACAAAATACCCCAACATCATTGTAAATAGGCTATATCTCAGAACCAAGAGCTAGCTGATCATTTTAAATGTGATATTCATTCTTCGCATGCTGAAATCAATTAGAAGTAACTATTTTCAGTTTGGAAACGTTTGCATTGTTGCGCAGTGTAATTAATCAGCTCACCAGCTGTGCTGGCTCCTCCCACTGTCCATCACCCCCAGACACAGCTAACTGGCTAAGAGAAGTGTTGACCAATGAGAAAGGAGGGTGGCGCTTGTAAACACTGAGTGAGAAGAAACCTGAGTGGGCCCCAGAGGTACTTTTCTTTTGCCTACCAGTCAGCCCCAAAGCATCAAAAAGACACCAGCCCGGGAGGGTGGATGGCATCCTGCCCCCCAGCCCAATCTGTCCCTGCATATAAAGAGGGGGATGCTTTTGAGTTTTGTGTATGGCCCAATCTGTCAGGGACCCATACAGGTGTAGCGCCTGAACCCCCCTGATGGTACCACTGTCTGTATCTGCCGGGCCGGCCCTTTCTCATGATACATGACTGCTGACAAGGACAGAACACAATGCAACAGCCTGACACAGACATCTGGGAGGCAAGCAGAGGATCCTTCTGATCCGGCTGTCAGGTATATGAATACTCAGTGCAGCAGCGGCCCTACTGCTACAGAATTGTACCAGCCGAGGGGTGGGGGGGTGGGGGGGTGCACAATATACAAAATCAATTTTGTATATTGTAGCACTCAATGTAAAGCCTCTGGTTATGTGTGTCACTCAGCGGCTCAGCAATAATAACATAATTGTAAAGGCCCCCATCCACTAGTCAGATTTGGGCAGTTTTCTTCAGATTTCTACGCATCTGACCGTCATATCTGAAGAAAAGTGTCACATTGGATGGCTCTTCAGATCCAATGCTGACTCCTGTGTCAGATATGTCTGAACTACAGATCTCTGAGGCTGCCCCAACTATTTATCTGAATCTGAAGAAAACAGGTACACATCGGAGTGTTCTTTTTTTACTTCAGATGTATCTGATCAGATTCATCTGAAGCGTCACTTGACTGGCATCTCCCTGGCCACTCCCACCCACCAAGAGGGGGAACAGCGGCAGCAGCATCAGATCAATCACATGTAGCATGTGTGCATCAGATATATCTGATGCGATCTGGCACATGATATATTGTCTCAGATATATCTGAAGTGAATGTAATGAAAATTAAAGCCAGGGTCTGATCCGATTCCCGGGACGCTCCCGGGAGAGTTCAAGAGAAATCTGATGCTATCTGCAGTTCAGACAAGTCTGAGTAGTGGATGGCCATGCACATCCAAGATGTCACAGTATAACTGTTATTTACGGGTGTAGTATGGTATGCCGGCGGCCGGGCTCCCGGCAACCAGCATACCGGCACCGGCAGGCCGACCACCGGCATACCGACAGCGTGGCGAGCGCAAATGAGCCCTTTGCGGGCTCGCTGCACACGCCGCGCTGTGGGCACGGTGTCACGCTACGCGCGCCACGCTATTTATTCTCCCTCCAGGGGGGTCGTGGACCCCCACAAAGGGAGAAAAACTGTCGGTATGCTGGCTGTCGGGATTCCGGCGCCGGTATACTGTGCGCTGAGATCCCGACATTCGGAAACCTGAAGACCACCCTTATTTACCAATGTCAGTGGACAATGAGCCTAATTCAGACCTGGTCGCTATAGTGTCAGCGTACGCAGGCTGAAGCACTGTGCTGTGATAAGTGTCAGACTGGGGCATGAAGGGCCCACCGGGGGAATGCAGTGGTAGAGGCCCATGCTTAGGGGTGTGGCCAGCTGCCACAGAGGCTTGGCTAACCATGATATGGGCCCCATGATAAATATATATAATAAATATTGCCAGTGCATGCATGATAATGTACCAGATTAATAACTGCAATGCACCATAGATTATATGTATAATGTACAATTCAAGTGCACAGTCTGGAACCTGAAGAGGTGCCCTTAGAGGAGGAAGACGGCACCCAGGTAGTAGGGCCCACCAATGGTTTCCCCTGTACCCCTGTGGGCCAGTCCAACCCTGGCTGTAATCGCACGTGCAGCAGCTGCACTGCACGTGTGCACACAATGAGATGTGACTCATCTCACTTGTGCGATCGCCTCTGCCTGTTTGACAGGCAGAGGCGGTCGTGGGGCGTGTCAGCAGCATTGTGGCAGCGTTTTTGGGGCATGGTCCAGACAACGCAGACATGTAATGTTTTGAGTAGTGTTTTGTGTATAATTAGCATTAAAAGTAAGCACTACGTTTGTCTCTGAATTGTGACATTAGGCTTGTAGATGCTTCTCTTAATTTGGATGAAAGAGGCAACTCTAACACCTGTGATCAGTCCGGTACATTAATTCATGAAAAGAATACACTGTCAACTTTTATTTTAAGCGTTTCTGTCTAAATATTTTACCTGACTTGACCCTTGCAACTTCAGTTATACAGTAATGGGTATTACACTGACATCTAGTGGCAATGTGCAGCAGTTTAAGATCTATAACACATATAGGGCAAAATTCAGAGATGTACAAAAACCTGATGTTTTACATACATCTCCATAGGTGAGAGATCTACATGTCCAGATCTGGTTGATTTGACATGCTGAGGTTGGTTGGAGGTGCGGGTGGGGCTGCAACAGGCAGCGTTCTTGAAAACAGGATCGTCGGCCCCCTTTTTGAGGCATGCTGAGGTCAGTGTCTGAGTTATCCTATGCAGCTTCACTAGCTCCAGCAGCGTGAAAACACCGGCCAGCCTGTATAACCCGAGGGTTACTCAGATCACCTATGTTCACATGGATGATCCAGTTCTGCTTCTTTGGATGTAGATGCAGATCGCAAAAGAATACAGTAAGAATCTTTCTACTCAAGGCGCCTCCTGCTGATTTTTTATATTATAGCTAATCTGCTGTGTACAGAGGCTGTGCTATTGAGTCCATCTCTGAGTCTGTCCCATAGGCCTTGATGAGTCAAATGCTGCAGCATCCATGCGTGAACTGGCATTGCTTCTGCGACATTATGCAAATACTGTACCACTACAAATCCTTCCCTGTTGTGCATCTGCATATGTAAGGACTGAGGTGCCACTGCATGTTCAAGCACTGAGTAGCTACTCAGTGCTCACCCTAGGGGTAAGGCAGCAGCACTGAGTATTTCAGCAGACAGCATAACTCTGGAATGCCTGCCGCAATTTACAACAAACTTGGTACACATATGACTTTCACTGTGGAAACAAACACTGTGGGAGTTAGACACCCCTAGCACCCCTAGGGGTGGGACAGCAGCACAGAATATTTCAGGAGACAGCATAACTCTGGAATGCCTGGACCAATTTACAACAAACTTGGTACACATATGACTTACACTCTGGGAACAAACACTGTGGGGGTAACACACCACTAGTAACCCTAGGGGTGGGCCAGCAGCACAGACTGTATCAGGACATACATGATATGTCAGTGATGACAGGGCTGCATGTGACAGGGCCAGTGACATGATGTGAGGAGGGGAATGCAGGTAGCACAAACCCACACACAGAGTTATATAGTGGAAGTAGCATGGTCCTCCAGCAGCAAAGAGTATATCAGGAGATACATAGGGGGGAATTCAAATGTTTGAAAAGTCAGTTGGGTGTCTGTTTTTTCCTATCTAATAGTCCATGAATACCGTATAGGTACTGATAATGTCGATTATCTTACAGGAAAGAAAGCTATACCTTAAACACACCTTAAATACACTTTAAACCTTTAGCCGCTGCAGCCGCTATACTTAATGCACACGCTACGTACTTTATACACTGTTTGCGTACGGAGTCCCGTATCACTGTACGGACTTAGCGTACAAACGACGCGTTGGGGGTACAAAGTACACACAGCGCGCACACACCCAGAGATACACTTTAAACCTTATACAGCAATGCGATGCGTTACTAATACACTCTTAAACCTTAGCAGGAAAAGGAAGACACAACACCGATTTGTAGTTAAACCACTGGGTTCCGACACCACAGCGTAATATTTGCTGAAAGGGGGTTTACAATACAAATCATACACTACAATACAAGACAATATAACAGAATAATGGCTACAGTCAATGTACATACGTGATTGGAATCGCTTGCGCAACCCGGCCGGTCCCCGGTCATCTGATAGATAACTTTGTGAGTCTTCTGCCAGGCCAGGCTGCAGCAGGCTTTATTTATACAATTCTTCCAAAAGCAATATAATGGATACTGTAATCCCTTTGTCCATTGGACACAGGAATGCACTTTTACAGTACAGGAGAGGTCATAGGTCGATTTGAAAAGGTAGGCGATGTCTTTCCCAACTGCTCTTGTGGGTGGTCTCCTCTGGATTCCCGCCACATACATAATATACAGTAAATACAGTTTATATCTATATTCTGCTTCTGCACATAACTATCCGCAGGAACATGCGATCTTCCGCAGACCAACACCGGAATGTTACCCTTAAAATACCCTACAGCTGGATACCAAACACCACCTTATAACCTTAGTCTGTCCCCTCTTATCCTGTAAAGGTGAATCCCTTTGTTCTGAAACCATTTAAACTGTTGATATTTTCTAGTGTGGTGCAGGGGGACTATGTGTACATTGTGTACTATTTGGATTAAATATGTAATGTGTTTTGATAGCTCTCCATGCGTTCACAAACTCTACCGTAAATACCCATACCACGCGCTGATGCACACGACCGCGGGAGCGACCCTACGCAAATTGCGAATATGTGCACGCACAGCAGAACAAGTACACGCGCAGAGGCCATCTGTGTGTTGTTTGTACGTGATGTGTGTACTGCAATATTTTTCGACTTTGACAGTCCACCCTTTGGCAGTCACCAATAACTGCCACTATCTAATCACTAAACAGAAAAATATCAATACAATATCTACAGACGATTGGATGGTCGGAGGAGAGTTGTAGGTAGGAAAGGTATGACCTAGTGGGATAGTAAAAAGCATGTATGTATGAATCCATGTCTGAGGGGCATGTATCATCGTGCCGTATATGTTCTAAATAAGCTTCGAGGTATTGCGAAGTATACATTAAATCCTTCTCATCCCGTATTAAGGGTCTGTAAGTGGGCCAACAAACACTACCAAGCTCTTTTCGGCTTCTTGTTCCAACAAATGGGGTGCACATTTAGTTGATGATACATGGAGGGGGAACATATGTGAGTGCTAGTATATGTGGATATCACCTGTCGACTATGTGTGTCATTAACTGAAGGTTGTAGAGATGAAGATAAGACACATATCTAAAATACATTCACATAACATTTTCATAAACATTCTTGGGTAGGGCTGATGTCTTTTCCGGATGGGTGTATCTGGGCAGAGGGGGAGACAAAGGAAAAACGGGTGAAAGAAACAGGCCATGGAATTCATTTGCAATCCTTATCATAACACTGTCTCTATGGATGGGTCGAAAATTAAATCTGCTGCTATAACAATGCCCTCGCTCCCTAGACTCATCAAATTTGTGCCGTGCTTGCGCCGCGTCAGAATTCGAACACACCTAAATATCAAGCCAATAATTATGACGACTCCCAGGATACAAAGGAGAAACTTCCCTACACTCATAATAATATTTTGAGCCCACTCTCCTAATCCTGAGAACCAATTTCGTGGGTTCAACCATGAGACCCAGCCGGTCAGCTCATTACCCACAGCCGTCAGGGTAATGTTGTGTCTCCTCCGGATCTCCCACTTCAACTGCAAGATATCGTCCATCTTTTGATCGATGATCTCCGTGGGGTCGTCAGTGCTGTTCGTGATATATGTACAGCACTTCACACCATATTGAGTTGCCAGAGTAACACAGTACCCACCCGTCATGGCTGTGATATAATTTAGGACCACCCTGTGCTGAATCAGTTCCTTCTTGTAAGCTTGTAACTCCCTTCCCGTATACCTGAAGGTGTCATCATACATCT
Organism: Pseudophryne corroboree; assembly: GCF_028390025.1. NCBI lineage: Eukaryota > Metazoa > Chordata > Amphibia > Anura > Myobatrachidae > Pseudophryne > Pseudophryne corroboree. Next base: position 64,798,199 of record NC_086454.1, on the reverse strand, counting down.
CAGTGATATTATCTATCAAGTTCGCTAGCGCATGGATATACCTATAATTTATAATTCCTCTGGCAGTACGGGTGATGTCTACTGCGAGAAGGAATTGAATCCCGGTGGATTCGTGGATCAAATCAGAGGCTACATGCTCTGTCCTCTCTATGAGGTGTCTCTTGACGATGTGTTCATAGTGAGTATGAGTTTAAGGAGCCTGAGCACTGCGGTGAACATCTTTCATCTTATCATGGGTTATGGTCATGACCTCTGGCAACACTCTTCCAATGTAACACAATCCCTCTGAGCTCGGGGCAAGCCACTTGTATGCCTTCCTCCCACATATGAAATAGGCATCATCGAGGAGAACATAGGGGACAGAATATGACATTACCATATTACAACCTTTCCAAGTGAAAAACCCAATCCCTAGTTCTCCCATCTTCTCAGTACAAGTATCGGGCTGGATGATATGAGCACAGTACCCTGGTGATACTTTTTCAACCCACATGGTCTTGCTTCCTCGAGTATACCTATACCGGAAATACCTTCCACTGTTGTCTATTTGGCGTACAAGTTCAGAGTCTATGGGTATCCTATCAGCTCTGTGCGAAAAGGTCATTGTCTGGTTACTCCACGTCACTTCCCAATTTCCCGGTTTTCGGTAATTGGAAATATTGAAACATAATAAGGATCTATCTACATGATACTGGTGGAGCTTCAAGCTAGGGGGCCTAGAAATATTGAATTTCTTGTCCACCGGTCTTCCACCCCATAATTCGAGTACCTCATCTATTGCTAAAGGGTACGGTACTAATCCTGACTTGCTCTGACCTTGAGGTACTTGTGAGCACACCCAGCATTCTGTCTGGTTTAAGACTTTACCTACTAGTGAGTGGTAATCACTCAATGGATGACGGTCCATGTCGATATTAAGGCTGGACTGACATCTCTGGATGCACCCATCCTCGACTATGTTCTCACAATTCCTACAAATGCAATTTTCCTCAGACAATAACCCTTCACAGTGCCTCCGAGCTCCCTGACTACCAGAGCGCTTTCTGATACTCGCCTTTGCTCGAGTGATGTGTTGCTCTTGAGATTCTACAAATCCATCCTCGCCATCAGAACCCATTCCAGATCCTTTCTCGACCTCTCTGGGACCCTCACCGAAACAGACTGTCCTGGTCAACAACAGGATTAACAGGAAAAGCCGGAACGCAGTCTCTTGGGGTAAGTCCATCTTGTTAAGGGAAGAGAAGGGAAACAAGAAGGGGGAGAAGAGAAGGAGAGAAGGAAGGTAGTGGGAGATGGAGAAAATAAAAAAAATAAAAACTGGTGCGACAACCGCCTCTGGTCTTGTTGTTCTCCGCGCTCAGGTGCCGTCTCAACAGTCCTGCCTCTCAACCTTCCCGGAACAGACACTCCAGGGATACGATGTTCTCTACACTCTGCTCTTTGTCACGGGTTCTCTCCGGGTCAGCGACCTTTCTGTAGGGAACATAAATCTTGCATTTCAATGTGTTTAACTGTTGTGTATTATCAGTTGTGTGAAGTAAACCATCTGTGGAAAGTGAACAGAGAGGGGAAATAATAAAAAGAAAATTTGTCAGATTTGCGTTCACCATCAGGCTGTCACACCATCATGTATATCGGTATCTATGCACAGTCTCCCTTCACCAGTATTCCCATTCTCCACCCTTTGTGCATGACCAGGCACACTGATACTGGTGTCCCTATGCTGGTGAGATATACTGGGTTTGGGCAGAACTCTGAAAAGACCGAGTAGGCATATGACGTTTGAACTGTAATACTGTCGGTGAACGTAAGAGATGAAGAGGAAACTTTGAAGACAAATCACAGAGTTTAGTAACAGATAAGTTTGTAGAGGCAAAGAAGATTTTACAAAGTTTGACATCTGGATTGGGCACTAAGGGGAATGATTCCTTGATCGGTCTGTTCCCCTAAAAAAAATTCTGTGTGTGTTATATCTCTACTGGGACTATCCCAGCCATCAATCCAGTGTCTTGTCCATTCTAAGTTCATAGGGAACCCGGTATCTTTGAGATAATTTCCTCTACCTGTGATGGACATGCATCTAAAACAGTGAAATGCAACATTAGTCTTCGTGGGTATCTAACATATTTTGTACTTCCTGGGTGGGAGCACTCTATATGTATACCATCTCTAACAAAACTCCTGTTAAGTTACTTAGAGGTCACTTCTGCTAGAGAGAGAAGCAGAAGTTTAGAGGCCTCCTCCTAACCCCAGTAAGTTCTGTCAAAAGGGTAAAGTTGCATTTATTCTGTTCTTCCCATTAACCGTGTTTTCTATATGGCTCGTGATTCCTTACTATATGTCCCTTGATCTCGTCTATGTGTTTAATAACATGGCTTGTTTTCTCTGTCTAGGGGTCTATATTGGCTATGTGTTCTACTATACCTACAATCTCTGGCAAAATGCCCTTCCTTCCTAGAAGTGTAGCATATCCTAGGTCCTTTCTTACTATCCGTGTTTTGGGGTTTAGGTTGATGAGACTTTGGTGTAAGGGCCTGTATACTTTCAATCCTCAGCCTCTCCTCCTGTTGTTTTCTACTCCTAACAATATTCTTGTGATGTTTAATTGCGCACTCTCTAAGACAAGCTACTGTGACCCCTTTCCAATTAGGCAAAGATGTTTGTACCCTGTCCCTTACTGTCTTATTGAGTCCGTCCATTAGCACAGAGACAGTCACTTCCCTATAATTTGCATCGTTCCCTGTATCTGATACCCCAATGTATCTATCCATTATTTGCAGGGCCCGATGGAAATATTCAGATGTCATTTCATTTTCCCTCTGTTTTATGGAGAAAATTCTTCTCCACTTAACGTGAATGGGGAAACACAACTCTAGTTGTCTATTAATTCGTTCTAAGTTCTCCTGATTGTTTTTGTCAGTCATAAGACTATCCGACTCTAACCTACAATCAGTGATACATTTTTGGGTGTCAATATTAGGGAGTAGGCACGCTTTTAAAAATATCCGCCAGTGTTTGTTTGTCGGTTCATACGCATTACCCAGATCTCTGATGAATTTCTGACATCTGGCTAAATGCTTCCGAGGGTCGGGGAATTCTGAAATGATTGATCGCAGCTCATCTCTGGGCCACGGGCAATACATTTCATTATTCCTGGTGAGGACTACTCCCTGACTATCGGTTCCCCCATTGGGAGTTACTATTTCCAAGACAGGGTGTAATCCTACCGTTCCGTTCCTAATCTGTTTACTGTGAGGTGTTGTTGTCTCTGTGCAATGAGCTGTCTCACACTTACCGGTAGCTGTAACCTCACCAGTTCTTTCATTGGGGAATACTGTTACTGCTCTACCTGGTTGGACAGGCCCCACCTGAGTTTCCTGCAAAGTGACTGCTTGGAGGAGAGCTGGAATTTGGCTGGATCCTTCATCTTCTTGTGACCTATAACCTTGAAAAGACTTCAAAACAGGATACATCTTGCAAAAAATAGGGTTAATACATTGTTTTTGCATACTACTATCATTTACGGATATACCATTGACTGTAGCCATCTCTTCCCCTTCGACCTGTGCCGACAATGGTGTGTTTGTGTTCCCATTCCCGCTAGGTTTTGAACCTGTTTTGCGAATTTGTTCTCTTTGCATATCCCCCTCCTGTTGCCATAAATTTAAACAATCTGTATGTCTAATCCTTTGTTTTCTGGATTTTATTAAACATATCCTTATCCTTAAATTCTGCAATACCTCTGGTTCAAAACTGCCCACTTTAGGGAATGGTACAATATCTTTGTCAGTCATACGTTCCCATTCAGACAAAAAGTCTTCAATACTTTTTCCTTCAAACTTCGCTGACCCCATGGGCCGCGGCTCTTCAACCTGAACCCTGGTTACAAAACGTCCCTTACTTGAGCAACTGGCTCCCATAATTGTGGGCCTTTTCCCACAAACACCAAAATACTCAATATAAAATAACGGTGAAAGTTCTCCGAACGCTCTTCAGAATCAGAATCAGCTTTATTGGCCAGGTGTACTCACGTACACTAGGAATTCTTTGTGGTACAATGCATCGCCAAGCAGCAACATGAAGGGGGAATACATAGCATACGAAGGGGGAAGAACATAGCATACATTACACACATTACACGTATGAGTTGATACTGCACATTGCAACTGTACAATAGACTCAACATATTAAACATATTATACATGTAGGACTAAACACAAAGGCTGCTTGACACTGTCGATAGCGAAGGCAATGTACCCAACTTAGGGCCCTATGTGACCTATATTTACTGGAAGTTTTTTAGGAATAACTTACCCTTTCCAGTAAAGTATCGGCCGTTGGAGATTTTCCTGAGAGAGACCAGCGAAAACTCCCTATGCACTTTATTATACACAAATCATGCTTGCGTATGCTCTATACAGCGCTGATGATACCGCGATTTTATGCAAAAGCTCGTAAAAAGGATATCACGTTGCGCAATATATCGCACCCACAAACGCGCGGTCCAACCGCACAGCGTATAGGTACTTGTTACTTATCTGCCGTACGACCACTGGAATCGATTTTCAGGATGCGAAACCTCAGGCGGAGCGTATATATATAAAAAACTATATGGGTCACACACAATTGACAATTCCCTACCACGCTCCTGTAAGTCTCCTCATGACTTACTTATTAAACCTTATACTAACGTGAGTCAGCCGTCTCATGCAACCAAGTCTCCACTCACTTGATGTACCACACGACGAGATTCCGAATTCCGGGGTTCAAATTTCCACTCGCTCCTACGTTCGCTCACTCAAATACACTTTGGTTTTTCTGTACAGAAAATTATCATTCATTCAGACAAGCAGTTTTAATCCCAGAGGCAATACAGTAAATAAGAGTTTTATACTAAACTTTGGAAACTGGGCAATCTTGTGCTATTGTAGCGTGGCTACTGTCCCACCTTTAAACTAAACGAACTATCGTGTGGTTTTATTATGTGCACACAACGCTATGCAAGCTTGCGTAATTACGCAACCGTGCGTACCTCTATGCCACGTGTGCGGCCTTGCCCCACGTGCACGTTTTGTGTACGCTGTTCTCACATTCCGTACCACGTGTACTTATGTGCGGACGCAATAAAACAACTCACACAATTTCTATAAATGTGAGCAATATTAAATATAATCGCTCACTTAACACGCCACACAGTTTCTTTTCTGTATAAACCCTTATAACTAGGCCAGACTGTGTTTTACACTTACTTCCTTAATATTTATATTATGAATCTAGCAATCAGTCCTATGGCAACAATGTGAGCGGGTGTACAAAGAGTATGGGTGTACGCTTTTGTTGTGTACGCATTTGGTGCCAAAAAATAAATTCACAGATTTTAAATAGCTTTTTTTTCTGTTTATCTTACGAGTTCTACCAGCATCCCTACAAACCATACAGACCAGACACCATCTAATCAGCAATTAAGTAGGGTTTTCAGTGCCTCCACCGACTAAGAAAAGGATACGTAGGATACCTGTCCACCCTTATGCTGATAGATGAAGTCTGCTGTGACCTGTTAGGCAGTAAAAATGTGGAAAACCGGAGAGCCCCCAATTGATAATGTCGATTATCTTACAGGAAAGAAAGCTATACCTTAAACACACCTTAAATACACTTTAAACCTTTAGCCGCTGCGGCCGCTATACTTAATACATATGCTTCGTACTTTATACACTGTTTGCGTACGGAGTCCCGTATCACTGTACGGACTTAGCGTACAAACGCTGCGCTGGGGGTACAAAGTACACACAGCGTGTACACACCCAAAGATACACTTTAAACCTTATACAGCAATGCGATGCGTTACTAATACACTCTTAAACCTTAGCAGGAAAAGGAAGACACAACACCGATTTGTAGTTAAACCACTGGGTTCAGACACCACAGCGTAATATTTGCTGAAAGGGGGTTTACAATACAAATCATACACTACAATACACAACAATATAACAGAATAATGGCTACAGTCAATGTACATACATGATTGGAATCGCTTGCGCAACCCGGCTGGTCCCCGGTCATCTGATAGATAACTTTGTGAGTCTTCTGCCAGGCCAGGCTGCAGCAGGCTTTATTTATACAATTCTTCCAAAAGCAATACAATGGATACTGTAATCCCTTTGTCCATTGGACACAGGAATGCACTTTTACAGTACAGGAGAGGTCATAGGTCGATTTGAAAAGGTAGGCGATGTCTTTCCCAACTGCGCTTGTGGGTGGTCTCCTCTGGATTCCCGCCGCATACATAATATACAGTAAATACAGTTTATATCTATATTCTGCTTCTGCACATAACTATCCGCAGGAACATGCGATCTTCCGCAGACCAACACCGGAGTGTTACCCTTAAAATACCCTACAGCTGGATACCAAACACCACCTTATAACCTTAGTCTGTCCCCTCTTGTCCTGTAAAGGTGAATCCCTTTGTTCTGAAACCATTTAAACTGTTGTTATTTTCTAGTGTGGTGCAGGGGGACTATGTGTACATTGTGCACTATTTGGATTAAATATGTAATGTGTTTTGATAGCTCTCCATGCGTTCACAAACTCTACCGTAAATACCCATACCACGCACTGATGCGCATGACCGCGGGAGCGACCCTACGCAAATTGCGAATATGTGCACGCACAGCAAAACAAGTACACGCGCGGAGGCCATCTGTGTGCTGTTTGTACGTGATGTGTGTACTGCAATATTTTTCGACTTTGACAGTACGGGTGGGGGTAGGAGACAGGGGCAGTCAAGAGATGCTGGGCTTCAAAAAGGGAGGAAGCTGCAAGTAAAAGTAATTACTGTAAATAATTCATAATTGACAAGTGCTTCCAACAGCGCCCCCTACCCTGCAGCACTGTGTGCAGTGCACACTTTACAATCACACCTACACCTAGTTACAGCCCTGTATATAACCAGAAATAGACTGGATTAGTATCCACAATGTTCAATGTAAAATATATATATCTGGTGTTGCCCGGGATTTTAAGAATGTCTGTTTTCAAAAATAAATGTAAATATTAAACACAATGGCCCTCATTCCGAGTTGATCGGTCGCAAGGCGAATTTAGCAGAGTTACACACGCTAAGCCGCCGCCTACTGGGAGTGAATCTTAGCTTCTTAAAATTGCGACCGATGTATTTGCAATATTGCGATTACTAACTACTTAGCAGTTTCAGAGTAGCTTCAGACTTACTCTGCCTGTGCGATCAGTTCAGTGCTTGTCGTTCCTGGTTGACGTCACAAACACACCCAGCGTTCGCCCAGGCACTCCCACCGTTTCTCCGGCCACTCCTGCGTTTTTTCCGGAAACGGTAGCGTTTTCAGCCACACGCCCCTGAAACGCCGTGTTTCCGCCCAGTAACACCCATTTCCTGTCAATCACATTACGATCGCCGGAGCGATGAAAAAGCCGTGAGTAAAATTACTTTCTACATAGCAAAGTTACTTGGCGCAGTCGCAGTGCGAACATTGCGCATGCGTACTAAGCGGATTTTCATTGCGATGCGATGAAAAATACCGAGCGAACAACTCGGAATGAGGGCCAATATAAATAACATTGTAGACAGCTGAATACCAGTGCTTCGCTACGGGATGAGGATGGTAAATTAGAATGATAGTTGTTTGTTAATTTACGTTGGTTGGATAGCTAGTATATAGGCATATCTTGCTTCCCTGATGCACTTTGTGTAGTGGCTGGACCCCTTTTTGGTCACCCAAGGGTCCCTGCACTTCCCACTATACAACTCTCAGTCTGTGGCTTCTTGCTGCCTCCATTCCCCTCCTCACATGATGTCACTGCCCCTGTGAAATGATCGATTTATTTACAGTTTCTTATATAGCGTAGCCATTGGCGGATTCAGGGAGGGGGCACCAAGGCAAGTCCCCCCCCCCCCTTTCATTTTCAGGTTTTTTTTTTTATTGTACTTGCTGCCGGCATTAATAGTATCTGCAGCAGCAGCTTGGTCAAAGGCTCAGCAGCAGCTCCGCGGTTTCCGCCTCCTTGAGCTCTGCTCTGCAAGCTTCCCGGCCCCAGCTGCCTGTCAGTCATCAGAAGAGTGAAGACGGGAGGGAAGGTGAGGTCAAAAGAATGCTCCAATTTACGGCAGAGGGAGACACGGAGATTCCAACATATGCTTTTCAACCTCCTCTCCCCTCTTCTTCACACAGTCACACACAGACGGGATCCCACCAGCCAGTATGTGGGGCGGGCTGCTGCAGAAACTGTGCCAGTAATACATAAACATGCATTGACTTATTGCCCACACACGGCAGCTACAGTAAGTTCAACTATAAGTGTGTCTGTGCTGCTCTGAGTATATGCATTTACTAGTCTGCTTCAATGAGTTTTGTAGGTGCAGGATAAAACCCTAAACTCTGCCGCATTCCTGACCTGACCCAGACAATAAAGTACAACAGGTCATTGGGTCAACATAAAACAAACAGGAGACAGCCAGGAATACAGAAGGACAGCATAAAACGAATTAATCCTATTGTTTTCTGATAGAGTAGGTACATAAAAGCCTGGTTGCCATATATTAAAATATTGTAAATATATAACATCACAGATTTTCAAAACCTTCCAGGGACCCATTTTATATTCTAAAGAATGTGCTTTATTATTTGGCTTACTTTTCAGTTATTAGCGTTACATCATCACCGTTAATGGCAGATCTTTGTGAATTTTAAATACAGGTAAATGTTTATTAAATAAATCCATGTGCTCTGCATTTATATTCAGAATGGAGAATACTTGTGATATACAGTAATGTAGCAGGTGGAAAATGTATGTGTTTTAAAATAAAATATAGATTTGAATGCTTACAATTAGACAAATTCTGTCTTTTAGCAAATGGTATTCAAAACATTTCTATTTAAACAATTTTACTTTACTGTTAGTAGTGTTTTCATAGAGCACTTACTCACACTCTATGGGGCCTATCCAGGGGCGGATTGGGAACAAAAAGCGGCCCTGGAAAAAATTTGTACTAGTGGCCCCACATGGGCAGCACCAGAGGTGTAAGGTGTAGCCGTGGGCCAAGACAGCAGCACCCTCCCCCCAACACTTTCCAGATAGTGGGCATGTCCAGCATCAAGGGGGAAGTTAAAAGAAAATAAAATTAAATATTATGAGCACATTATATGATACACCTTTAGAATATAGGAAACTATATAATTCTTTAGAAAGATTTATTTTCTTGCTTATTACACCAACCGTATCCCAAACACTATTCACTCAATCTTATATGTCAGCCAAGCAGGCAGACAGAGCATACACTAGATCAGGGGTGGCCAACCAGTCAGAGACAAAGAGCCAAAACATCTTGTTAGGTACATCAAAGAGCCGACATCAAGCCGAAGGCGCGTGTGCAAAAATGGGGTGTGGCCTTGTGCCTGCTAGGCCACACCCCTGGTATAAAATACAATGAAAATGCCAGATTCACATAAAATATATTTTAAAGCCAGAATCAACGTAAAATACATTGAAAGAGACACTTCCACATAAGATAATAAAAAAAATCCAGATCCACATAACATATATTGAAACAGCCATATTCACATAATACATTTCAGCTCCTCCAAGTGTCACTCCAGCCAGCACCCTCCTGTGTCACTCCAGCCAGCACCCTCCTGTGTCACTCCAGCCAGCACCCTCCTGTGTCACTCCAGCCAGCACCCTCCTGTGTCACTCCATCCAGCACCCTCCTGTGTCACTCCAGCCAGCCCATGTGTGAATGTGTCACTCCTGCTAGTACCCTCCTGTGTCACTCCAGCCAGCTTCCCCATGTGTCACTCCAGCCAGCACCCTCCTTTATCACTCCAGTCAGCTCCCCCATTATGTCTCTCCTGCCAGGATCTTTCTGTGTCACTCCAGCCAGCTCCCCCTTGTGTCACTCCAGCCCACCCTCATATGTCACTACAGCCCAGTATCTGGCTCCCTCAGTTTTCAGTCGCCGTAGTGCTGCTGTGTGTCTGGCTGGAGTGCACCGGTTTCCAGGATCTGTTGTGGTCAGGTGACTTTGAGTGTTGGGAGCCACATTTGAATAAAGAAAGAGCCGCATGCGGCTCAAGAGCCACGCGTTGGCCACGGCTGCACTAGATCATCTGCAATCACAGGCTAAGTGGCAAAGTCATTTTCATATATGCAAATTATTTCTCTGACGTCCTAGTGGATGCTGGGAACTCCGTAAGGACCATGGGGAATAGACGGGCTCCGCAGGAGACTGGGCACTCTAAAAGAAAGATTAGGTACTATCTGGTGTGCACTGGCTCCTCCCACTATGACCCTCCTCCAGACCTCAGTTAGATTTCTGTGCCCGGCCGAGCTGGATGCACACTAGGGGCTCTCCTGAGCTCCTAGAAAGAAAGTTTATTTTAGGTTTTTTATTTTACAGTGAGACCTGCTGGCAACAGGCTCACTGCATCGAGGGACTAAGGGGAGAAGAAGCGAACCTACCTGCTTGCAGCTAGCTTGGGCTTCTTAGGCTACTGGACACCATTAGCTCCAGAGGGATCGACCGCATGGAACTGGCCTTGGTGTTCGTTCCCGGAGCCGCGCCGCCGTCCCCCTTACAGAGCCAGAAGCAAGAAGAGGTCCGGAAAATCGGCGGCAGAAGACTTCGGTCTTCACCAAGGTAGCGCACAGCACTGCAGCTGTGCGCCATTGCTCCTCATGCACACTTCACACTCCGGTCACTGAGGGTGCAGGGTGCTGGGGGGGGGGGGGCGCCCTGAGGGCAATATATGACACCTTGGCTGGCAAATCTACATCATATATAGTCCTAGAGGCTATATAGATGTAAAATTACCCCTGCCAGTATTCCAGAAAAAGCGGGAGAAAGTCAGTTGAAAAAGGGGCGGGGCTTCTCCCTCAGCACACTGGCGCCATTTTCTCTTCACAGTGCAGCTGGAAGACAGCTCCCCAGGCTCTCCCCTGTAGTTTTCAGGCTCAAAGGGTTAAAAAGAGAGGGGGGGGGGCACACAATTTAGGCGCAATATTGTATATACAAGCAGCTATTGGGAAAAATTCACTCAATATAGTGTTAATCCCAAAATTATATAGCGCTCTGGTGTGTGCTGGCATACTCTCTCTCTGTCTCCCCAAAGGGCTGTGTGGGGTCCTGTCCTCAGTCAGAGCATTCCCTGTGTGTGCGGTGTGTCGGTACGGCTGTGTCGACACGTTTGATGAGGAGGCTTATGTGATGGCAGAGCAGATGCCGATAAATGTGATGTCTCCCCCTGTGGGGCCGACACCAGAGTGGATGGATAGGTGGAAGGTATAAACCGACAGTGTCAACTCCTTACATAAAAGGCTGGATGACGTAACAGCTATGGGACAGCCGGCTTCTCAGCCCGCGCCTGCCCAGGCGTCTCAAAGGCCATCAGGGGCTCAAAAACGCCCGCTCCCTCAGATGGCAGACACAGATGTCGACACGGAGTCTGACTCCAGTGTCGATGAGGTTGAGACATATACACAATCCACTAGGAACATCCGTTAAATGATCCCGGCAATAAAAAATGTGTTACACATTTCTGACATTAACCCAAGTACCTCTAAAAAAGGGTTTTATGTTTGGGGAGAAAAAGCAGGCAGTGTTTTGTTCCCCCATCAAATGAGTGAATGAAGTGTGAAAAAGCGTGGGTTCCCCCGATAAGAAACTGGTAATTTCTAAAAAGTTACTGATGGCGTACCCTTTCCCGCCAGAGGATAAGTTACGCTGGGAGATATCCCCTAGGGTGGATAAGGCGCTCATACGTTTGTCAAAAAAGGTGGCACTGCCGTCTTAGGATACGGCCACTTTGAAGGTACCTGCTGATAAAAAGCAGGAGGCTATCCTGTAGTCTGTATTTACACACTCAGGTACTAGACTGAGACCTGCAGATAGTGCTGCTGCAGGGTGGTCTGTAACCCTGTCAAACAGGGATACTATTTTGCGAACATAAGACGTCGTCTTATATATGAGGGATGCACAGAGGGATATTTTGCCGGCTGGCATCCAGAATTAATGCAATGTCCATTCTGTCAGGAGGGTATTAGAAACCCGACACTAGACAGGTGATGCTGACTTTAAAAGGCACATAGAGCCTTATAAGGGTGAGGAATTGTTTGGGGATGGTCTCTGGGACCTCGTATCCACAGCAACAGCTGGGAAGAATTTTTTTTACCTCAGGTTTCCTCACAGCCTAAGAAAGCACTGTATTATCAGGTACAGTCCTTTCGGCTTCAGAAAAGCAAGCGGGTCAAAGGCGCTTCCTTTCTGCACAGAGACGAGGGAAGAGGGAAAAATCTGCACCAGTCAGCCAGTTCCCAGAATCAAAATTCTTCCCCCGCTTCCTCTGAGTCCACCGCATGACGCGGGGGCTCCACAGGCGTAGCCAGGTACGGTGGGGGGCCGCCTCAAAAATTTCAGCGATCAGTGGGCTCGCTCACAGGTGGATCCCTGGATCCTTCAAGTAGTATCTCAGGGGTACAAGCTGGAATTCGAGGCGTCTCCCCCCAGCCGTTTCCTCAAATCTGCCTTGCCGACAACTCCCTCAGGCAGGTAGGCTGTGCTAGAGGCAATTCACAAGCTGTATTCCCAGCAGGTGATAGTCAAGGTGCCCCTACTTCAACAAGGACGGGGTTACTATTCCACACTGTTTGTGGTACCGAAACCGGACTGTTCGGTGAGACCCATTTTAAATTTGAAATCCTTGAACACATACATAAAAAAATTCAAGTTCAAGATGGAATCGCTCAGGGCGGTTATTGCAAGCCTGGAGGAGGGGGATTACATGGTATCCCTGGACATCAAGGATGCTTACCTACATGTCCCCATTTACCATCCTCACCAGGAGTACCTCAGATTTGTGGTACAGGATTGCCATTACCAATTCCAAACACTGCCGTTTGGACTGTCCACGGCACCGAGGGTCTTTACCAAGGTAATGGCAGAAATGATGATACTCCTTCGAAAAAAGGGAGTTTTAATTATCCCGTACTTGGACGATCTCCTTATAAAGGCGAGGTCCAAGGAGCAGTTGTTGGTCGGAGTAGCACTATCTCGGGAAGTGCTACAACAGCACGGATGGATTCTATACATTCCAAAGTCACAGCTGGTTCCTACCACACGCCTACTGTTCCTGGGGATGGTTCTGGACACAGAACAGAAAAAAGTGTTTCTCCCGCAGGAGAAAGCCAAGGAGCTGTCATCTCTAGTCAGAGAGCTCCTGAAACCAAAACAGGTATCGGTGCATAACTGCACACGAGTCCTGGGAAAAATGGTAGCTTCTTACGAAGCAAAATTCCATTCGGCAGGTTCCATGCAAGAACCTTTCAGTGGGACCTCTTGGACAAGTGGTCGGGATCGCATCTTCAGATGCATCGGCTGATAACCCTGTCTCCAAGGACCAGGGTATCTCTACTGTGGTGGCTGCAGAGTGCTTATCTTCAAGAGGGCCGCAGATTCGGCATACAGGACTGGGTCCTGGTAACCACGGATGCCAGCCTTCGAGGCTGGGGGGCAGTCACACAGGGAAGAAATTTCCAAGGACTTTGGTCAAGTCAGGAGTCGTCCCTACACATAAATATTCTGGAACTGAGGGCCATTTACAATGCCCTAAGTCTGGCAAGGCCTCTGCTTCAAAACCAGCCGGTACTGATCCAATCAGACAACATCACGGCAGTCGCCCATGTAAACCGACAGGGCGGCACAAGAAGCAGGATGGCGATGGCAGAAGCCACAAGGATTCTCCGATGGGCGGAAAATCACGTCTTAGCACTGTCAGCAGTGTTCATTCCGGGAGTGGACAACTGGGAAGCAGACTTCCTCAGCAGACACGACCTACACCCGGGAGAGTGGGGACTTCATCCAGAAGTCTTCCAACTGTTGGTAAACCGTTGGGAAAGGCCACAGGTGGACATGATGGCGTCCCGCCTAAACAAAAAACTAGATATTGCGCCAGGTCAAGGGACCCTCAGGCAATAGCTGTGGACGCTCTAGTGACACCGTGGGTGTACCAGTCGGTTTATGTATTCCCTCCTCTGCCTCTCATACCAAAGGTACTGAGAATAATAAGAAAACGAGGAGTAAGAACGATACTCGTGGTTCCGGATGGGCCAAGAAGAGCTTGGTACCCAGAACTTCAAGAAATGATATCAGAGGACCCATGGCCTCTACCGCTCAGACAGGATCTGCTACAGCAGGGGCCCTGTCTGTTCCAAGACTTACCGTGGCTGTGTTTGACGGCATGGCGGTTGAATTCCGGATCCTAAAGGAAAAGGGCATTCCGGAAGAAGTCATTCCTACGCTGATAAAAGCCAGGAAAGAAGTAACCGCAAACCATTATCACCGTATTTGGCGAAAATATGTTGCGTGGTGTGAGGCCAGGAAGACAGAGGAATTTCAGCTGGGTCGTTTTCTGCACTTCCTACAGTTAGGGGTGACTATGGGCCTAAAATTGGGTTCCATTAAGGTCCAGATTTTGGCTCTGTCGATTTTCTTCCAGAAAGAACTGGCTTCACTGCCTGGAGTTCAGACATTTGTAAAGGGAGTGCTACATATTCAGCCCCCTTTTGTGCCTCCTGTGGCACCTTGGGATCTCAACGTGGTGTTGAGTTTCTTAAAATCACATTGGTTTGAGCCACTTAAAACTGTGTATTTGAAATATCTCACGTGGAAAGTGGTCATGTTATTGGCCTTGGCTTCGGCCAGGCGTGTGTCAGAATTGGCGGCTTTGTCATGTAAAAGCCCTTATCTGATTTTCCATATGGATAGGGCAGAATTGAGGACTCGTCCCCAGTTTCTCCCTAAGGTGGTATCCGCTTTTCACTTGAACCAACCTATTGTAGTGCCTGCGGCTACTAGGGACTTGGAAGATTCCAAGTTACTGGACGTAGTCAGGGCCTTAAAAATTTATATTTCCAGGACGGCTGGAGTCAGGAAAACTGACTCGCTTTTTATCCTGTAGGCACCCAACAAAATAGGTGCTCCTGCTTCTAAGCAAACTATTACTCGCTGAATTTGTAGCACAATTCAGCTGGAGCATTCTGCGGCTGGATTGCCGCATCCTAAATCAGTAAAAGCCCATTCCACGAGGAAAGTGGGCTCATCTTGGGCGGCTGCCCGAGGGGTCTCGGCTTTACAATTTTGCCGAGCTGCAACTTGGTCAGGGGCAAACACGTTTGCTAAATTCTACAAAATAGATACCCTGGCTGAGGAGGACCTTGAGTTCTCTCATTCGGTGCTGCAGAGTCATCCGCACTCTCCCGCCCGTTTGGGAGCTTTGGTATAATCCCCATGGTCCTTACGTAGTTCCCAGCATCCACTAGGACGTCAGAGAAAATAAGATTTTACTCACCGGTAAATCTATTTCTCGTAGTCCGTTGTGGATGCTGGGCGCCCATCCCAAGTGCGGATTGTCTGCAATACTTGTATGTAGTTATTGCCTAACTAAGGGTTATTGTTGAGCCATCTGTTGAGAGGCTCAGTTATATTTCATACTGTTAACTGGGTGTAGTATCACGAGTTATACAGTGTGATTGGTGTGGCTGGTATGAGTCTTACCCGGGATTCAAAATCCTTCCTTATTGTGTCAGCTCTTCCGGGCACAGTATCCTAACTGAGGTCTGGAGGAGGGTCATAGTGGGAGGAGCCAGTGCACACCAGATAGTACCTAATCTTTCTTTTAGAGTGCCCAGTCTCCTGCGGAGCCCGTCTATTCCCCATGGTCCTTACGGAGTTCCCAGCATCCACAACGGACTACGAGAAATAGATTTACCGGTGAGTAAAATCTTATTTTTGCATCTTATTCATTATGTCTATATAAAGGACCACATGTCCTCAAACAAAACAGGCCCCGCGGGTGCATCGGCCCACCGGGAATCTTCCCTGTAAACCCTATGGCCAATCCGCCTCTGGGCCTATCTATCAAGCAGTTTACCATAAAATGATGTAGAAACTGAAGTTTCTGCATAATTTTATGGCTTGTGGCTATATACTAATAGCATAATGCAGGAGATTTCACAAAATCTCTTGCTGAATGCTAATTAGCACTACAGATCGCAGTCCCATTATTATCAGCAAAGCTTTTCAGAGTTTGTTCACGTTAGTTTACGCCATCTCTCCTTTTAGCCTTAAGAGGCATAGAAGCAGTTGAGAGATCTTTCGCTCACCCTACTGCAGCCTCCGTCCAGCAAGAACGTGCATTGAGGCAACTGGCTGAGGATGCATTGGCTACTACCAGAGCCAGATTTACACACAATATATGAGCCAAAGGGTCCACGTGAGCATTATACACAAATGCAGCAGTATATATGTGTGGGCATTATACACAGGTGCAGCAGTATATACATGTGGGCATTATACACAGGTGCAGCAGTATATACATGTGGGCATTATACACAGGTTCAGCAGTATATACGTGTGGGCATTATACACAGGTTCAGCAGTATATACATGTGGGCATTGTACACAGGTGCAGCAGTATATACATGTGGGCATTATACACAGGTGCAGCAGTATATACATGTGGGCATTATACACTGGTTCAGCAGTATATACATGTGGGCATTATACACAGGTTCAGCAGTATATACATGTGGGCATTATACACAGGTGCAGCAGTATATACATGTGGGCATTATACACAGGTGCAGCAGTATATACATGTGGGCATTATACACAGGTGCAGCAGTATATACATGTGGGCATTGTACACAGGTGATACTGCTGGAAATTTGGTGAGCTTTGATCAGAGATGTGCGGTAAAAGTAGGCAGGGGTAGGGATGGACATCGCATCACGATGGTTTGCAACCATCGATGTTTTGTTGCGATGGTAGTGTTTTTTTCCTCCAATGTTTGCCGCCATCTAATGGTAAACATTTGATGGTGTAGTGATGGGCCCGCCCCAAGTCCGATCCCAGGCCACCATACTGCACAGGGTTGCACATGCGCAAACAGGACTTTTTTTGTGCATGCGCTAATCATATGATTTTTTTTCTTCTATCTAATTCTTTTTTCACATCGAAAGATCATTTGATGGTAGGCTTGCGATGTCCATCCATAGGCACCTGCCATAGACTTTTTACTCCAAAGATTTGACAATACAAATTATTAGATACAAAGAAGATATTTATAATATATTCTTTGTATTTTCCATATACGTTAGTATGACAGGAAAGGCTCTGACTCACCTGCCTCACCTCACCGCACGTCACTGCCACACCCCACAACTACACTTTCCCAATCACAGTGCCCCCCCTCTAATTTTTTTCTGGATCCGCCCCTGAGCGTAGCTCATTATGTATCTCCTGATATACTTTCTGCTGCTGGGGGACTGTGCTACTTCCATTATAGTCTGTGGGATCGTGCTACCTGCATTCCCCTCCTCACATCATGTCACTGGCCCTGTCACATGCAGCCCTGTCATCACTGACATATTATGCATGTCCTGATATAGTGTGTGCTGCTGGCCCACCCCTAGGGTTACTAGTGGTGTGTTACCCCCACAGTGTTTGTTCCCAGAGTGTAAGTCATATGGTTACAAAGTTTGTTGTAAATTGGTCCAGGCATTCCAGAGTTATGTTGTCTCCTGAAATACGCTGTGCTGCTGCCTCACCCCTAGGGGTGCTAGGGGTGTCTAATCCCCACCGAGTTTGTTCCCAGATTGTAAGTCAGATGTGTACCAAGTTTGGTGTAAATTGCTCCAGGCCTTCCACAGTTATGCTGTCTGCTGACATACTCTGTGCTGCTGTCCCACCCCTAGGGGTGCTAGGGGTGTCTTCCCCCCCACAGTGTTTGTTTCCAGATTGTAAGGCATATGTGTACCAATTTTTGAGTACATTGCTCCAGCAAATCCGGAGTTATGCTGTCTGCTGATATACTCTGTGCTGCTGTCTTCCCCGCTAGGGGTGCTAGGGATTTCTAATTGTTTTAGTTGCCTCCGCCGTGTTTTAATACGCTTGTATGTGAAATTTCACGATCTTCGCTTGTAAACTGTGTATTTGTATAGAAAGACAGAAGGACGGATTATCGCTTTTATATATATATATAACAACAGAGTAGAGGCGACACTCGGAGACTGTGCAAATAGGTGAAAAAAGCCCGTGTGTTTATTCAACATTTCGAGGGTCGAACCCTCGTCTTCAGTTACCACAATACAAATGTGACAAACTGTGTAAAAAACTTAAATAGCTTACCCCTCCATAGGACGCCAGCCCCCGGTGGCTCCGCTTCCACACCGTGGGCTGGCGTCCTATGGAGGGGTAAGCTATTTAAGTTTTTTACACAGTTTGTCACACTTGTATTGTGGTTCCTGAAGACGAGGGTTCGACCCTCGAAATGTTGAATAAATACACTGGCTTTTTCCACCTATTTGCACAGTCTCCGATTGCCGCCTCTACTCTGTTGTTATATAAGGAACCATATTCCTTGTGGAAGGCACTGGAGCCAATTCCTAGGTGGAGTGGAGAGTGCCGGACCGTACTGAGGAGAGTATATATATATATATATCTATCTCCTATATATTTGGCTACATCTGTGACTCTGTGCCTGGCCATAACGCTGGGTGGACTCACAGGGCTGGCCGGGGCGGAGCCACTTGCTTGTAACCAGTGCCTAGATGGACAGCCACACAATCCAGCCACCATCATCACAGGGAACCAGCACTGGTCGGACACCTGACCCCACTGAGCAAGGTACCAACACACCCCTCCCTTGCTTTCCCCACCACAAACACCCACTCACACTCCTAATGACACCTGCTATTCGCACCCCGCACCCTAACCCACCACAGCCACACTCCGCTAACCCCCCTCCCCAGCTCCCACCTGCAGCTTCTCATCGCCCGCAGCACGGGAGCCACCCGCACCCCCCACCCCGACCCAACACAGCCAGCCTCCACTCACCCCCGTCCCCAGCTCCCACCTCTCACATGAAGCCAGAGGATGGGAACCGACAGACAGCCGCAACTAGCACCGCTGCCTGCCTCCGCCACCCTCCCTCTCCAGCAACCTCCTCCACTATCTCTGCGGCCGCACCACGGAAACCCTTCGCACCCCGAACCCCAACACACCACAACCACACTCCACTAACCTCCCTCCCCAGCTCACACCCGCTGCACGGAAGCCACCCTCACCCCCCACCCCGACCCAAAACAGCCAGCCTCCACTCACCCCCGTCCCCAGCTCCCACCTCTCACATGAAGCCGGAGGACGGGAACGGCAAGACAGCCGCAACTAGCACCGCTGCCTCCCTCCCCAGCAACCTCCTCCACTCTCTCACCGCCCACACCACAGCAACCCTACGCACCCCGAACCGCAGCACGGGACCCACCCGCACCCCCCACCCCGACCCAACACAGCCAGCCTCCACTCACCCCCGTCCCCAGCTCCCACCTCTCACATGAAGCCGGAGGACGGGAACCGTAAGACAGCCACAACTACCACCGCTGCCTGCCTCCCCCACTCTCCCTTACCTCCTCCACTCTCCCTCCCCCTCATCTCCTCCACTCTCTCACCGTCCGCCCCACAGGAACCCTCCGCACCCCGAACCCCAACACACCACAGCCACACTCCACTAACCCCCCTGCCCAGCTCCCACCCGCACCACGGGACCCACCCGCACCCCCCACCCCGACCCAACACACCCAGCCTCCACTCACCCCCATCCCCACCTCCCACCTCTCACATGAAGCTGGAGGACGGCAACCAAAAGACAGCCGCAACTACCACCGCTGCCTGCCTCTGCCACCCTCCCTCCCCAGCAACCTCCTCCAGTCGCTCAGCGGCCGCACCACGGGAACCCAGTGCACCCCCAACCCCAACACACCACAACCACACTCCACTAACCCACCTCCCCAGCTCCCACCCGCAGCTTCTCATTAGCCGCAGCACGGGAGCAGGCCGCACCCCCCACCCCGATCCCCAACATGTAGCCTCCAATAACCCCCCTCCCCAGCTGCCAACTCTCACACGCACCCCCTACCCCGACCTACCACATCCAGCCTCCACTAACCCCCCTCCCCAGCTACCTCCTCCTGCCTCTCATCACCCGCAGCACGGGAGCCACCCGCACCTCAACCCACCACACCCACATTCCACTAACCCCCCTACCCACCTCCCACCTGCAGCTTCTCATCACCCGCAGCATGGGAGCAGCCCGCACCCCCCACCAATACAGCCAGCCTCCCCTAAACCCCCTCCCCAGCTCCCACCTGCAGCCTGTCATCACCCCCAGTACGGGAGCAGCCCCCACCCCCCTCCCCCAACATCCACCCTCCACTAACCCCCCTCCACAGCTCCCACCTCTCACACGCACCCCCCACCCCGACCCACCACATCCAGCCTCCACTAACCCCCCTCCCCAGCTTCCACCTCCAGCCTGTCATCACCCGCAGCATGGGGGCTGCACGCACCCCCAGATCCACCCACCACATCCAGCCTCCGCTAACCCCCCTCCCCAGCTCCCACCTCTAGCCTCTCATGACCCACTGCACGGGGGCCGGCCGCACCCCACAACTCCAACCCACCTCATCCAGCCTCCGCTAACCCCCCCTCCCCAGCTCCCACCTCCAGCCTGTCATCACCCGCAGCACGGGGCCCGACCACACACACCACTCCCACCCACCACAGCCAGCCTCCGCTAATCCCCCTCCCCAGCTCCTACCTCCAGCCTCTCACATCACCGCACCACGCCAGCCGGCAGCACCCCGACCCACCACAGCCACCATCCCCAGCTTCCAACTCTCACATGAAGGCGGGGGACGGGAGCCCCAAGATACCCGCACACCGCATCAACGCTGCTTGCCTCCACCACCCCCCCTCCTCCCCACCTCCAGCCTCTCGCATGAAGCACAGGACTAAATCCCCAATACACCCGCACCACAATCCACCACAGGCTGCCTCCCCAAACACAACTCCCCAGCTCCCACCTCCAGCCTCTCACATACAACGCTGTTTGACAGCCGCAACACACCCGTAGCACCACACACTCCTTCTGCATCGTCCCCCTCCACAACTCCCACATGTACACACTGCCCAGGAGCCACAGCCAAACGCTGCTGTGGACCGCACCAACACATTACTCTATATGCCGCCTACCATCCCCACCTGCCTATTTACCAGACCCCACTGTCTGCTGCCCCCAAACCCCCACAAACACATGTGCCTTAATCTAACTCTCCCCCCTCCACACACAAAACACCTTAACCATCTTGACTCAACCACCACCCAACAACCAAAACTACTGCAGCCATCGCCCTCAGACAACTAGGGTCAGCCAAACAATAAACACACTAACACTACATTTAACACACATAGCCACACCGACACAACCACCTCTCCAACACCCAGCCACCTCATCACAATACCATCACCCTCCCCCAGTAACCCCATAGCCGCAAAACAACCTCAACAAATAAAACACCCCCTACACTCCTCTACAACATTACCCATATGACTAACCCACACCCCCCTTCCCTAATCTTCCCTTACCTTCCCTTCCCTCCCATCTCTTCCCCTGCACACACCACAGCACCCACAAAACACTCCACCATCCACCCGGCCATCCTATGTGCACCTCTTCCACCCATGGTAACTTCCACCAGACTCCCCCAACCCCCTCCCACCCACCCATATCTGCATCCCACACAGCACCTCCAGTCACCACCATCAGCCCGCACTACTACGCAACAACATATACAGGCAGCAATCCCACTCCACACACTCCCCACAGTTTCATACATCACAAAACACCACACACCTAACTACGCACCCCTTACAACTAAGACTCCACCACACTCCTTCCCTTCAAAAACCACAACAAAACACAACACCCGCACCCAAACCCTATAACACACACACCGCTCTCCCTGTGCAACCAACTAATTCAGCCAAACCATACACACACCACAAAACCCACAACACTACCCCATATCGTAAAGGCAATATTTCTCTACTTACAACTGCAACCCCTTAAACCCATACCCAAGCCGCTGCATTATTCTCTACCTCACCCACACCCCCACAACCACCTCTCTAACACCCCCAACCCCACATGGGCAGCCCACAAGCCCAATAACCCAATATCTCCCACACACACTCCCCACAACTACAACCCCTATCCACCACCCCCTGCACCACAACACAACCTGCACCATCTGCCAAAACACACCTCCAAACAAACCTCCACTACCCACAAACTCACCACTCTACACCCCCCGACTGTAATGCAACCACCCCACCTCACAAACACATCCATGTAACACCCACACACAATACCTCACACAAGCACTTCCATAAATCCATCCCACCTTGCACCTCAACACACCCTTCTACATCCCCCAAGCCTATTCACCACCCACACTCCCATGCACACATCTCACCTCCCTACACACATCACCCTATCCAAACATACCACCCCATGCCACCTTTGAACACCCAAACCCTTACCAAACACACCTACAACTCCACTAAATGCAGCACCTCAGTCCCCCTCCCCCAACCCTCACCCCTACGCCACAGTATACTTTTACCCAACCACATCCACCATCCACCCTTTCTCTGGCCAACCAACAACCACAGCTTCTTACGCCCATATAGCCTAATCCATGTACCCCTTCTCACACAACACTCCAGCAACCACCGTCCCTTCACTCCCCTTCACAATGCAGACCAAATCCAACGTACACCTATTAACTCCAAACATTAAACCTACCCTTACACCTCATACACCCCCACCCACACCTTACACCCCCATCGATTCCCCCTTCAACATGCCATACACACAACCTACACCCCCTCTCAAAATACCTGTCCGCAAACCCTTCCTCCCTCTACAATTAAAACCACCCAACACTCACATCATGTACACACCACTTTGTCTTTAGCCCCTCTATAACATCCCCCCAATCCACAACCCCCTTTCCCAAACAACCATCCTCCACATCCACACCACCGAATACCATCCCTCCCTGCATAATGACACTACCTACATCATACAACACTGACGTCATAAACAAACACCTACCCATCAACACAACCCCACCCACACCTACAACTCACCCACCTCCAGCACACCCCCTGCACCTCACAAGCACAAGCCCCATACAACCAAACCTCCTCCGTCCACACATACACCACCCACCCATTACACCATACACCTCACCAGGCCAAACATAATCCTCATACAACAATCCCCACCCCACCTTCCTAAATTACAACACACTACCCCAAATACCCGCCTTTATCACAACACACTCCCCATGTACAACTTCCCCACCCATCCCACCTTCCAACACCCTACCCTGTCCCCTGGCCCCCACAAACACAAATCCAACACATACAATTCTTTCTAGCACCTACACCATCCCTTACCCCTTGACCCCTGTCACCAGCCACCAGCCACCATCCACGGTTACCGCCATACATGGTCAGTCACTTTACAAAAAATTTAGTTTTCAATCAAGTGTTTCAAATGTAAAACATGCCTTCACATACTTTACCTAAACAAAGCGTTTTCATTTACATTTCATTCCCATCCTAATTCTCTACATCGTACCCTACACACACTCTTCACACACTCACAACTCCCTACACACCAATCACCATCACATTTCCCTTTTGCCATATAACATTTAACCAACCTCAAAAACCACAGTCCACCACAATACATTTGACAACTACTATTCTAGACCTTCACCTTTATAAAGGGGTTACGAGGGCGTAGCCCCTTACGACGGTGTGAAGAGCGCCCGCAGGGCGCGATGAATCACCTAGTATATATATATATATATATAGTCTCTTGGAATGTCCGCACTCACATCTGTCTATTCAACAATCACGGGGTGCTCCTCAAGATAGCCCCAAAGGCTTCATATATACCAGGTGTATTATGGGATCAGATAATTCCCACAAGAGGGCACTCACCAATCCAAGTGGAGATAAAAGGGCTTCTATTGATACATCCAAGTCACCAAAAGAGTGTTGACGTTTCGGTCCCTAAGGCCTTTTTCAAGACAATCACAAGGGATATCCAGTCATCATGTCAGCCATAGGTATACTGACACTGCCTGCCGGGTCCCCTTATATAGCACATACACAATCACTTAATTGATTAATAATCAGGGAATTAGGCACAGCCCATACCACCGCATCATGAACATCAGTACCATGTATAAGCTATAACACTGCAATTCACAACGCTATAGATACTTGCCTGAATACATTTTTAGTGTATTAGCCCATCCATACTGCACAGCTGATCTGAATACACAAGTGTGGTTCGTAATCCCGGAAGTGCCGGAAACGCATCATATGCGTTCCACCGGCTCGGGTCCATGCGTTCCACTACAAGTATTAAACCTATGACTCTGTTAGTAAGTGTCAGATTGAAATAAATCCAGCCTCGTAGTCTGCAGTTCGCTATTGGACATTAACACTGATAAATACATCAATTTGAGTAGTTCGAAAAAGTAATCACAGTGAGAACACGGGCCGTAAACCCGGAAGTATGCAGAGCATAATATTTACATATCACCCATATCAGCCACTGCGTTCCACTGCCCAAACAATGTCATATATATGAACCCCCAAAAAATCATATCTCATTAATAATAAACAAACATGTGGGTCTTGGTCAATGCTTAGAATATACAATCACAGTATCCGGATATGCTCACTATGCGTGTCACCGGAGTGGTGACTCGCACTACATTACTGGAAGTCACAGGTCATCGTCCACCAATGGTAGGTAATGAAGTATCACCAATATCGGGCACATACTGTTAATGTGCCATAATCAATAAACATTTAGCATCAACCCAATGTTATACAAAGAGCATCACATTACTGATATATAGGCTAGTACGCAAAGTGCTATACAAAAGGACCCGGCAGAGACCAAACACAGTCCACCCTACAGGTGAATATAACACATCAAAAACTGTCAAAAAATTATCATACTACATATAAATACAAAAAACTACATAATGAAAAAACAAAAAACAAGACATATAAAAACAATTGTATTAAGAAATAATAGTATGCCCACATATATCTACATAGATCAAACACAAATGATGATCAAGTATACATGTAGGCATACACACAGAGTGCCTCTCACGAAATAATGAGAATCAGAAACTGATTCTCAATAAGTCATCCTTAAACTCTGATAGATTAGTAAACTAATGAATGAAAATATTCAGGGGATTGTGTTCATTCATGCCACGTGGGGCAATAGTATCAAGTTTATGAATCCATTTTTTCTTCAGTGTCAGAACTCGATCACCACCCCTCAGTGGTTCAGGTACCCGATCAATGACCATACAATGCAACATAGCCACTTGGTGACCTTTTTGAAGAAAGTGCTTGGCCACAAGTTTATCAGTATCACCAACATCGAAAGCTTGTCGAATTGAGTATCTGTGATTGGCCATCCGGTCCCTAAATGAATTCTTGGTCATCCCAATGTAGTAGAGACCACAGGGACAGATGATTAGGTAGACCACAAATGCACTCGTACAGGTCAAATTGTGTTTAATAGGTATTCTTGTACCATTATGTGGATGACGAAAGTCTCTACCACTTATCATTGAATTACACGTAGTGCACCCCTTACACTTAAAGCAGCTGGTCCTACCAGAGCGCAACCAGTGTGTGGGCTCATTGGTAGGCTGCATAGTAGGGCGCATCAACAGCTGATGTAGATTAGAACCCCTTCTGTATGCACACATTGAGGGTCTGGTTCCACGCAGTTTCAGACCTGGATCAGTGGTCAACAATGGCCAGTTCTGTTCATAAATGTGTTTGGTGATATGTGAAGTATGGTCAAAGGTACTGACATGCCTCATTCGGTTCTCAGGAGCCTTTTTGGACACTTTATCCTCCGGGTGTCTGAATCTGTGATATGCTTTGTTCGAACATCTCTCAAACGTAATAGATGAGTACCCTCTCTGTAGAAACCTGGATTTCATTTTATCAATTTGATGAGCAAGTTCATCCGAGGAATTAATTCTAAGAACCCGTAAGAATTGGGAAATCGGGAGACTTTCTTTCAATGTAGGGGGGTGTTGGTAGACGCCTGCAATAAAGTGTTCCGATCTGTCTGTTTACAAAACAGTGTAGTATTCAATTTGGAACCCTCTCTCCATACAGTAACGTCTAGAAAATTGACCGTCTGAAGATCCATGACATACGTAAATCTAATGGGCTCTTCTAATGCGTTAAGAGAATCGACCATATTGGTCACTTCGTCCCCAGTGCCAGACCACAGTAGAAACACATCATCAATAAATCTAGAATAAAATAAACATTTGTGCCTATATTTCTCAAAGACAAAGTTACATTCATACATGGCAATGTATAAATTGGCATAAGCTGGCGCAAGATTTGAGCCCATGGCGGTACCATTAATTTGGGCAAAGTATGCAGAGCCATACATGAAGTAATTCTGCTTCAGTACTATTTCAATCAGGCTAGTCAGGAACTCAACAGGGGGCCGTGTATGGGCAGCCTCAATCAGATGTCTAATGGCATGGATGCCTTCTCTATGAGGAACAGTATAGAGAGACTGTATGTCTAGGGTTACCAACCATACATCACCATCAGGAAGTACAACATTTTTAATCTTTTCAAGGAAATCTGTATTATCCCTAATATAGCTAGTGGTATTGGACACAAGCGGTTGAAGAAATTGATCTACATACACTGCAAGTGGCTGCAGCAAAGACCCCTGGGCAGATATAATTGGTTGGCCCGGTGGGTTGTCAATCCACTTATGCACTTTAGGCAATGTATAAAGAATAGGAGATATAGGATACTCAACCTTGAGATAATTAGCAGTGTCAGATCTCAAAATCATATTGTAACCAGTCTATTATTGTAGGGCGGGGCAGTGGTAATACAAGACTGGTTACAATATGATCTCGAGATCAGACGTCAGTTGGCTAATTTTACAACCTATGCCCGACTCAATGGCAATCCAACTAATAAAATTAAGATCCTTATTGATAACACCATTGATTTGGGGTTGAAGGCAGGCTGGATTGATGCTGACACTGCTAATATATATATAAAAAAGGGGCACCATAGCATGGGCTTTCTCTGGGATCAATTTTGGCACCCCCCCCATTCGAAAAATGGGGTGGTGCCTATCCTCTTTCTGGCACAGGGCACCAAAAAGTCTAGTTATGGCTCTATTTATATATCCATGGGAATTGATAAATATTCATTTGCACTAATATCCAGAGGAGACCCAATAGAAGTCCAAAGAAACCTTTATGTCCTTCATAACCACTTGTTACAAGCAGTGGGCTGATGCTGAGCTCCGTTATCTCCATGGTGGCTGTGCTCTCCCTACCCCACCTCCTTCACAAAGTGAGGCTGATTCATCTATGTACTGCTGCCGCTGCGGCTGGACCCGCTGGAGCCGCAGCTATGAGAAGTTGCTGGATGCCGCCCTCTATGCAAATATCCTAGCCGCAGCCAGCGCAGTGAGAGGCCAGGCATCACACATATCCAAGCCGGCGGACTCTCACTGCACTGGCTGCGGCTGGGATATTTGCATAGTGGGCGGTATCCAGCAACTTCTCATAGCCGCGGCTCCAGCGACTATCTCTGCTCCTGCTGCTGAAATGATGGCCGATGACCATACAGACTGCTGCTGGCCTGCTGCTGACCTCAGCTCGCCCGCCGGACACCAGCGCAAGGAAGCCGGATTTTGTTAAGCGGGATGGGGGCTGGCCAACATTTCTGGTGGGAGGCAGCCTCTCTGTTACTACCCTAACTCTCTCCAACCCCACACTCACACTGACACAGTCCCCTATACACACACTGACACACACACACACACACACACACACACACACACACACACACACACACTCACTGATACACAGCCCCCTGCACCCAAACTCTCACTAGCATCTCACACACTGCCCTCTGTACCCAGCACCACACACACTGCCCACTGTACCCAGCACCACACACACTGCCCCCTGTACCCAGCACCTCACACTCTGCCCCCTGTACCCAGCACCTCATACTCTGCCCCCTGTACCCAGCACCTCACACACTGCCCCCTGTAACCCAGCACATCACACACTGCCCCCTGTACCCAGCATCACACACACTGCCCCCTGTACCCAGCACCTCACACACTGCCCCCTGTAACCCAGCACATCACACACTGCCCCCTGTACCCAGCATCACACACACTGCCCCCTGTACCCAGCACCTCACACACTTCCTCCTGTACCCAACACCACACACACTGCACCCAGCACCTCACACACTGCCCCCTGTACCCAGCACCACACACACTGCCCCCTGTACCCAGCACCTCACACACTGTCCCCTGTACCCAGCACCTCATACTCTGCCCCCTGTACCCAGCACCTCACACACTGCCCCCTGTAACCCAGCACATCACACACTGCCCCCTGTACCCAGCATCACACACACTGCCCCCTGTACCCAGCACCTCACACACTGCCCCCTGTAACCCAGCACATCACACACTGCCCCCTGTACCCAGCATCACACACACTGCCCCCTGTACCCAGCACCTCACACACTTCCTCCTGTACCCAACACCACACACACTGCACCCAGCACCTCACACACTGCCCCCTGTACCCAGCACCACACACACTGCCCCCTGTACCCAGCACCTCACACACTGTCCCCTGTACCCAGCACCACACACACTGCCCCCTGTACCCAGCACCTCACATACTGCCCCCTGCACCCAGCACCACACACACTGCCCCCTGTACCCAGCACCTCACACACTGCCCCCTGTACCCAACACCACACACACTGCACCCAGCACCTCACACACTGCCCCCTGCACCCAGCACAACACACACTGCCCCCTGTACCCAGCACCTCACACACTGCCCCCTGTACCCAACACCACACACACTGCACCCAGCACCTCACACACTGCCCCCTGTACCCAGCACCTCACACACTGCCCCTGTACTCAGCACCTCACACATTGCCCCCTGTACCCAGCACCTCACACACTGCTCCCTGTACCCAACACCACACACACTGCCCCCTGTACCCAGCACCTCACACACTGCCCCCTGCACCCAGCACCACACACACTGCCCCCAGCACATACCCTCCAACATTTTACACTTAAAAACCGGTACAAATAAGGAAATGGGGCGTGGCCGTGGTTAAAAGGGGGTGTGGCCACGCCCCCTTTCCTATACTTTCAATGGAGATGCAGTGAGTCAAAAATCGGTACAAAGCCCTTTTTAGCCGGTACAGAACATAAAAAAACGGTACTGTACCGGCCAAAAAGGTACAGTTGGAGGGTATGCCAGCACCACACACACTGACACACTGCCCCCTCTACCCTGCACCTCACACACTGTCCCCTGTACCCAGCACCACACACACTGCCCCCTCTACCCAGCACCTCACACACTGCCCCCTGTACCCAGCACCACACACACTGCCCCCTGTACCCAACACCTCACACACTGCCCCCTGTACCCAACACCACACACACTGCACCCAGCACCTCACACACTGCCCCCTGCACCCAGCACCACACACGCTGCCCCCTGTACCCAGCACCTCACACACTGCCCCCTGTACCCAACACCACACACACTGCACCCAGCACCTCACACACTGCCCCCTGTACCCAGCACCTCACACACTGCCCCTGTACTCAGCACCTCACACATTGCCCCCTGTACCCAGCACCTCACACACTGCTCCCTGTACCCAACACCACACACACTGCCCCCTGTACCCAGCACCTCACACACTGCCCCCTGCACCCAGCACCACACACACTGCCCCCAGCACATACCCTCCAACATTTTACACTTAAAAACCGGTACAAATAAGGAAATGGGGCGTGGCCGCGGTTAAAATGGGCGTGGCCACCCCCCCTTTCCTATACTTTCAATGGAGATGCAGTGAGTCAAAAATCGGTACAAAGCCCTTTTTGGCCGGTACAGACCATAAAAAAACGGTACTGTACCGGCCAAAAAGGTACAGTTGGAGGGTATGCCAGCACCACACACACTGACACACTGCCCCCTCTACCCTGCACCTCACACACTGCTCCCTGTACCCAGCACCTCACACACTGACACACACACAGCTCCCTGTACATCCAGCACCACGCACTGAAACACACCCAGTCCCCTGTACACCCAGCATCACACACACTGACACACACACACACAGCCCCCTGTACACCTAGCACCACAAATCACTGACACACTGCCCCCTGCACCCAGCCCCTCACTAGCACCTCACACACTGACACAGATCCCTGTACCCAGCACCTCACACACTGACAACCCCCACCCCTGTACACAGTTCCACACACACTGGCACACAGCTCCCTGTACCCAGCATCTCACACACTGACTCACAGCTCCCTGTACACACTGCACAACATACACTGCCACTATTGCTGTTGGGCGTTCCTAGGCGGTTATAGGCGCCTAGGTTGTCTTATCAGACGCAGTAACATAGAGCCTAATACAGGGCCTAATTCAGACCTGATCGTAGCAGCAAATTTGTTAGCAGATGGGCAAAACCATGGGGGTAATTCTGAGTTGGTCGCAGCAGGAACTTTGGTGGTCATTCCGAGTTGTTCGCTCGCTAGCTGCTTTTAGCAGCAGTGCAAACGCTAGGCCGCCGCCCTCTGGGAGTGTATCTTAGCATAGCAGAATTGCGAACGAAAGAGTAGCAGAATTGCTACTAAATATTTTCTTGCAGTTTCTGAGTAGCTCCAGACCAACTCCTAGATTGCGATCAGCTCGGTCCGTTTAGTTCCTGGTTTGACGTCACAAACACGCCCTGCGTTCGGCCAGCCAATCCCCCATTTCTCCAGACACTCCCGCGTTTTCCCCTGACACGCCTGCATTTTTTTAGCACACTCCCGGAAAACGCACAGTTACCACCCAGAAACGCCCCTTTCCTTTCAATCACTCACCGATCAGCAGTGCGACTGAAAAGCGCCGCACAGACAACAGCAAAACTGCTAAGTTTTTAGTTAAATAACTAAGCGCATGCGCGCTGTGTACCATGCGCATTTAGCAACAAATCGCAGCATAGCAAAAATCGGCAGCGAGCGAACAACTCGGAATGACCACCTTTGTTAGCAGTTGGGCAAACCCATATGCACTGCAGGGGAGGCAGATAGAGCAGAGAGAGTTAGATTTGGGTGGGTTATTTTGTTTCTGTGCAGGGTAAATACTGGCTGCTTTATTTTTACACTGCAATTTAGATTTCAGTTTGAACACACCACACCCAAATCTAACTCTATGTGCACATGTTATATCTCACAGGAATGAGTTTTAAACTCAAACTGTACAAAGTCGCAGATGAAGTACAACGGAACTTGGCCTGAGAAAATGCCATGGCTGCTGCATCACATCATTAGCGCCCACTTTTCTATAGTTGTATATAGGCCTTTTTTAGCATCATATATTTCCCTAATTTTGAAAACTAGAATCAGGGAGATTACAGTAGGATGCGCCGTGCATCATACTCTGCCCAAAGGGTATGTCTAGCGCCACATATAAGCATGTCTATGCTTAAATGCTTGTTGCGAGATATTTCTATATAACATTAGTAACAATATATTTTGGGAAGTTTTGCTAGTATAGATACTAACATTGCTGTCTGCAATATGGGGTTTCTTCGCTGGTTTAAATCCCTCCTGACTTTAATACACTGGATGGGATGATCGGGTCCTTGCATCTGATATCAGTGTTGAGTAGGGGCTTCGGGCGGGAGTGCTGGGCTGGCCTCCGCTATTCGTAGCTGGGGAGTGGTTGTCTGTGTGCGGCGTGCACACTGGAGAGGAGTCAGCCTGCCGGGGCTCCGTCACGGGGATTCCGGAAGTGGAGCATCAGACCGGAAGTGACATACGTTTCGCTCGGTGGAGCTTATTCACCTGATCGTCTGATCAGATAGCCCCCCGTGCAAAGTACTTAACTCTGCATGCTGACCAATCCAAAGGGTCATGGGCGGTTTCATGGTGATTGACAATTTGTCAATAAGGATTTTTAACATGTACATGTATTAGAAATGATCTACACGTGGTTTACATGGGTCCAAGGCAGCTTCGGTTCTTCCCGCCTTACTCGGAAAACCCGAACGAGGGAAAATGTCATCATCCCTCTGTCGGATTCTCGCGAGATTCGGATTCCATATAAAGAGCCGCGCGTCGCCGCCATTTTCACTCGTGCATTGTAGATTGAGCGGAGAGGACGTGGTTAAGTTCTCTGAGTGGAAAGCTCAATATCAGCTCAATATCAGATCAATATCTGTGCTCAGTATTAGTGCTGCATTGTGGTGACCAGTATATAATACTAGTACAATAGTCCATTGCTGCATCTTGCTGCTCCGTGTCAGTTCTAGTATCCTCATCAGTGCTCAATATCTGTGCTCAGTATCAGTGCTGCATTGTGGAGACCAGTATATAATACTACTACTACTACTACTACTACAGTACAATAGTCCATTGCTGCATCTTGCTGCTCTGTGTCAGTTCTAGTATCCTCATCAGTGCTCAATATCTGTGCTCAGTATCGGTGCTGCATTGTGGAGTCCAGTATATAATACTACAGTACAATAGTCCATTGCTGCATCTTGCTGCTCCGTGTCAGTTCTAGTATCCTCATCAGTGCTCAATATCTGTGCTCAGTATCAGTGCTGCATTGTGGTGACCAGTATATAATACTACAGTACAATAGTCCATTGCTGCATCTTGCTGCTCCGTGTCAGTTCTAGTATCCTCATCAGTGCTCAATATCTGTGCTCAGTATCAGTGCTGCATTGTGGTGACCAGTATATAATACTAGTACAATAGTCCATTGCTGCATCTTGCTGCTCCGTGTCAGTTCTAGTATCCTCATCAGTGCTCAATATCTGTGCTCAGTATCAGTGCTGCATTGTGGTGACC
This sequence comes from Pseudophryne corroboree, assembly GCF_028390025.1. NCBI lineage: Eukaryota > Metazoa > Chordata > Amphibia > Anura > Myobatrachidae > Pseudophryne > Pseudophryne corroboree. Next base: position 64,765,230 of record NC_086454.1, on the reverse strand, counting down.
AGTATATAATACTACAGTACAATAGTCCATTGCTGCATCTTGCTGCTCCGTGTCAGTTCTAGTATCCTCATCAGTGCTCAATATCTGTGCTCAGTATCAGTGCTGCATTGTGGTGACCAGTATATAATACTACTACAGTACAATAGTCCATTGCTGCATCTTGCTGCTCCGTGTCAGTTCTAGTATCCTCATCAGTGCTCAATATCTGTGCTCAGTATCAGTGCTGCATTGTGGTGACCAGTATATAATACTAGTACAATAGTCCATTGCTGCATCTTGCTGCTCCGTGTCAGTTCTAGTATCCTCATCAGTGCTCAATATCTGTGCTCAGTATCAGTGCTGCATTGTGGTGACCAGTATATAATACTACAGTACAATAGTCCATTGCTGCATCTTGCTGCTCCGTGTCAGTTATAGTATCCTCATCAGTGCTCAATATCTGTGCTCAGTATCAGTGCTGCATTGTGGTGACCAGTATACTACAGTACATTACTAAAAGTCCAGTGTCTTGTGCTGCATCTTGCTGATGTGGGGTGCTGTGATAGTGGCCATTCACTATGCATAGGACATCATCATTCCAGTCACAGTGGTATCTGGTATCTATCTAGTGGTATCTAATTCCAGACATTACTGCCGTCTAATTCCAGATATATTACTGGCATATAATTCCACACATTAAAAAATGGAGAACAAAAATTTGGAGGGTAAAATAGGGAAATATCAAGATCCACTTCCACCTAGTTCTGAAGCTGCTGCCACTAGTCATGGCAGAGATGATCAAATGCCATCAACATTGTCTGCCAAGGCCGATGCCCAATGTCATAGTAGAGAGCATGTAAAATAAAAAAACAAAAGTTCAGGAAAATGACCCAAAAATCTAAATTAAAATCGTCTGAGGAGAAGCGTAAACTTGCCAATATGCCATTTACGACACGGAGTGGCAAGGAACGGCTGAGACCTTGGCCTATGTTCATGGCTAGTGGTTCAGCTTCACATGAGGATGGAAGCACTCATCCTCCCGCTAGAAAAATAAAAAGAGTTAAGCTGGCAAAAGCACAGCAAAGAACTGTGCATTCTTCTAAATCACAAATCCCCAAGGAGAGTCCAATTGTGTCGGTTGCGATGCCTGACCTTCCCAACACTGGACGGGAAGAGGTGGCTCCTTCCACCATTTGCACGCCCCCTGCAAGTGCTGGAAGGAGCACCCACAGTCCAGTTCCTGATATTCAAATTGAAGATGTCACTGTTGAAGTACACCAGGATGAGGATATGGGTGTTGCTGGCGCTGAGGAGGAAATTGACAAAGAGGATTCTGATGGTGAGGTGGTTTGTTTAAGTCAGGCACCCGGGGAGACACCTGTTGTCCGTGGGATGAATAAGGCCATTGACATGCCTGGTCAAAATACAAAAAAATCACCTCTTCGGTGTGGAATTATTTTAACAGAAATGCATACAACAGGTGTCAAGCCGTGTGTTGCCTTTGTCAAGCTGTAATAAGTAGGGGTAAGGATGTTAACCACCTAGGAACATCCTCCCTTATACGTCACCTGGAGCGCATTCATCAGAAGTTATTGACAAGTTCAAAGACTTTGGGTAACTTTGGAAGCAGTCCACTGACAACTAAATCCCTTCCTCTTGTACCCAAGCTCCTTCAAACTACCCCACCAACTCCCTCAATGTCGATTTCCTCCTTAGACAGGAATGCCAATAGTCCTGCAGGCCATGTCACTGGCAAAGTCTGACGAGTCCTCTCCTAACTGGGATTCCTCCGATGGATCCTTGAGTGGAACGCCTACTGCTGCTGTTGTTACTGCTGGCGCTGCCATTGTTGCTGCTGGGAGTCGATCGTCATCCCTGAACGTCATCCCAGAGGGGAAGTTGGAAGACCACTTGTACTACTTCCAGTAAGCAATTTTCTGTCCAACAGTCCTTTGCGAGGAAGATGAAATATGACAGCAGTCATCCTGTTGCAAAGCAGATAACTCTGGCCTTGACAACTATGTTGGTGTTAGACGTGCGTCCGGTATCCGCCGTTAGTTCACAGGGACTTAGAGAATTGCTTGAGGTAGTGTGTCACCGGTACCAAATACCATCTAGGTTCCACTTCTCTAGGCAGGCGATACCGAGAATGTACACAGACCTCAGAAAAAGAGTCACCAGTGTCCTACAAAATTCCGGTTGTACCCAGTGTCCACTTAACCACGGATATGTGGACAAGTGGAGCAGGGCAGACTAAGTACTATATGACTGTGACAGCCCACTGGGTAGATGTATTGCCTCCCGCAGCAACAACAGCAGCAGCGGCAACAGTAGCAGCATCTCGCAAATGCCAACTCGTTCCTAGGCAGGCTACGCTTTGTATCACCGCTTTCCATAAGAGGCACATAGCTGACAACGGAAACTGAGGAACATCATCGCAGATTGGCTTACCCAAATTGGACTCTCCTGGGGATTTGTGACATCGGACAATGCCACCAATATTGTGCGTGCGTTACATGTGGGCAAATTTCAGCACGTTCCATGTTTTGCACAAATGAATTTGGTGGTGTAGATTTTTTTTTAAATGAAAGGGGCGTAATGGAGATGCTGTCGGTGGCATGAAGAATTGCGGGCCACTTTCGGCATTCAGCCACCGCGAAGACTGGAGCACCAGCAAACACTCCTGAACATGCCCTGCCATCAGCTGAAGCAAGAGGTGGTAACGAGGTGGAATTCAACCCTCTATATGCTTCAGAGGATGGAGGAGCAGCAAAAGGCCATTCAGGCCTTTACATCTGCCTACGATATAGGCAAAGGAGGGGGAATGCACCTGACTCAAGCGCAGTGGAGAATGATTTCAACATTGTGCAAGGTTCTCCAACCCTTTGAACTTGCCACACGTGAAGTCAGTTCAGACACTGCCAGCCTAAGTCAGGTCATTCCCCTCATCAGGCTTTTGCAGAAGCAGCTGGAGAGATTGAAGGAGGAGCTAAAATGGAGCGATTCCGCTAGGCATGTGAGACTTGTGGATGGAGCCCTTCATTCGCTCAACCAGGATTCACAGGTGGTCAATCTGTTGAAATCAGAGCACTAAATTTTGGCCACGTGCTCGATCCTAGGTTTAAAGCCTACATTGTATCTCTCTTTCCGGCAGACACAAGTCTGCAGATGTTCAAAGACCTGCTGGTGAGACAATTGTCAAGTCAAGCGGAACGTGACCCGCCAACAGCTCCTCCTTCATTTTCTCCCGCCACTGGAGCTGCCAGGAAAAGGATAACATTTCCAAAACCACCGCTGGCGGTGATGCAGGGCAGTCAGAAGCGATAGCTGACATCTGGTCCGGACTGAAGGACCTGCCAACGATTACTGACATGTCGTCTACTGTCACTGCATATGATTCTGTCACCATTGAAAGAATGGTGGAGGATTATATGAGTGACAGCATCCAAGTAGGCATGTCAGACAGTCCGTACGTATACTGGCAGGAAAAAGAGGCAATTTGGAGGCCCTTGCACAAACTGTCTTTATTTTTCCTAAGTTGCCCCCCCTCCAGTGTGTACTCTGAAAGAGTGTTTAGTGCAGCCGGTAACCTTGTCAGCGATCGGCGTAGGAGGTTACTTCCAGAAAATGTGGAGAAGATGATGTTCATCAAAATGAATTATAATAAATTCCTCCGTGGAGACATTTACCAGCAATTGCCTCCAGAAAGTACACAGGGACCTGAGATGGTGGATTCCAGTGGGGACGAATTAATACTCTGTGAGGAGGGGAATGCACACAGTGAAAGGGGTGAGGAATAAGACGATGAGGAGGAGGTGGACATCTTGCCTCTGTAAAGCCAGTTTGTGCAAGGAGAGATTGATTGCTTCTTTTTTGGTAGGGGCCCAAACCAACCAATCATTTCAGCCACAGTCGTGTGGCAGACTCTGTCGCTGAAATGATTGGTTTGTTAAAGTGTGCATGTTCTATTTATACAACATAAGGGTGGGTGGGAAGGCCCAAGGACAATTACATCATGCACCTCTTTTTTATTTATTTATCTTTGCATCATGTGATGTTTGGGGACTATTTTTTTTAAGTGCCATCCTGTCCGACACTGCAGTGCCACTCCTAGATGGGCCAGGTGTTTGTGCCGCCCACTTGGGTCGCTTAGCTTAGTCATCCAGCGACCTCGGTGCAAATTTTAGGACTAAAAATAATATTGTGATGTGTGAGGTGTTCAGAATAGACTGGAAATGAGTGGATATTATGGTTATTGAGGTTAATAATACTATAGGATCAAAATTACCCCCAAATGCTATGATTTAAGCTGTTTTTGAGGGTTTTTTGAAAAAAAAACACCGAATCCAAAACGCACCCGAATCCGACAAAAATTCTTAAGGGAGGTTTTGCCAAAACGCGTCCGAATCCAAAACACGACCACGGAACCGAATCCAAAACCAAAACACAAAACCAGAAAAATGCCCGCTGCACATCTCTAATATGTATATATACGCGTATTTCTTGCTGAGTATTCAAGCTGCTCTGAATTATGCTGTTTAAGAGACATGTAAATATTCTAAGAATTGAATTATTTAGGAGATCCTACTTGATCCTATATTAATTTCTAGAGAATTAATCTGGAATTGATAGTAAAAGAGTTATAAAAAAGGGGAACAAAAGTAATAATTATAAATAAAAAAGCAGAAAGAAAAATTATTATTAAAAAGGACACTTTTATATGAGATCCTTAGAGAGGGATTTCCTTTCTTGGAAGTTCTTAGGGGTTAAGTAAAATTTAATGCAGATTTTTTTTGTATATAAGCCATTTATAGATACTTTATTAGGGATATACGGTTTCAATTTGTTACTAAGGGGTTTCATTAAACGTGTGTTTCAACTGTGTGTCTGTTTGTGTATACTTGTAGTGTGTGATACAATATATTAGGGCTGATGGCGTCCGGTGTTATGTGACATGGAAGACGGGAAGAAAGAATTTTTTTAAAAAGGGGAGGCAAGGAAGAAATTGTGTATTAAGGGATATTGCTTTTTATATATGATTGTGCAGGAGGATTATTACGTGGTGATAGGCTAATGAGTGCATAAGAAGAAAGGTGTGGTATTATGATTGTGCTTGATGGTTTGATTCTATTATGTTACTGTCTGTGTATTAATTGGTGACAAGGCCGTGTTGCAAATAATAAAATATAAATTGTGAAACATTAATTAATTAAAAATTAACATACGTGATAACCTTATGGCTTGTCATATGTGAGTTGTGACTAGTTGGTCTTTTAGATTAGACGTGCGTCTCCAGCTCATGTCAATTGTGGTGTTTAGTCTCCTGGCCAGATCATTGTCCAAAAGGAGTATTGACAGGTGTTGTTGGAGTATTTTCTTAATTTCTCTCCATTCTTGACAGAATGTTCCTACAAATCTCAAAACATTCTCTTTCTTGGCAGGAGTTTTCTGTTGGAACACTAGCGATTCTCTTGTGGTTTGTTGAAGGGATTTCCTTGCTTTTTTAATTAGTCTAGAGCTGTAGCCTCGTTCTTTTAGTCTCGTTGTTAATTCCTTGCATTTCTCTACAAAGACTTCATTACTTAAACAGTTTCTTTTCAATCAGAGAAATTATCCTTTGGGAATATTTTGAATGGTGGGTGGAAAGTGGGAACTTTGTTGATGTAACAAAATATTGGTCGAGGTTTGCTTCCCATAGATTAATGTTGCTAATTTATTATAATTTCCTCTGTATATCCTAAGGTCCAGAAAGGAGATGCTCTCCATGCTGTGTTCATAGGTAAATGTCAAATTCAGATTGTTATCATTCAAAAATGATATGAACTGTAAAAGTTAATTTTGTGTCCCATCCCAAATCATGAGAATATCGTCGATGTATTGGTTCCATAGGACAATATGATTACTGTACTGTTCTTGGTCTTCATGGAATATGATTTATTTTTCCCACCAACCCAGGAAGAGGTTGGCGTATGTGGTGGCGCATGCTTCCCCCATCGCTGTTCCTCTCTCCTGTGTGTAGAAGTAATTATTAAATGTATAATAGATATTATGAAGAAAAAAATCTAGAAGGGTCAGTAAGAATTCATGAAAATCATTCATACCATTCAACTGTAAGAAGTGTTTAACCGCCTTGATACCTAGGTCATGATTGATACTAGTATAGAGGGCTTCCACATCTAAGCTGACAAGTAAATGTGTGTCCTCCAAAAAGATGTCCTCAATTTTTCTTAGTACGTCTGTTGTGTCCCGGGTATATGATGGTAGGTCGGCTACATATTCCTTCAGATGGATTTCCAGGAATGTGCATGCCTTCTCTAGTAGTCCTCCATTCCCTGAGACAATCGGACGTCCTGGCGGTTTCTGTAAATTCTTATCAATCTTGGGTAGCAAGTAAAATGTTGGTACTCTTGGATTTTTAATTTTGAGATACTTATGTTCTATTTGTGTGTAAATACCCAAATGTGTTGCTTCATCAATAATCCTCATATATTGTTTTAAGAGATTTTCAGTAGGGTCAAAGAGACTTTTACTGTAGCAGTTAGAGTCATTGAGTTGTCTGTTCGCTTCTCTTACATACATCTCTTTTTGCCAGACGACTGCATTGCCCCCATTATCCGATGGCTTGATTACTATATCGTGCCAGGTCTTGATTTCTTTAATGGCTTGTCTGGATTGGGGGGTCATGTTGCCAGTCGTCTTGCTGTATCTTCTCTTTTCATAAAGTGTGTCCAAGTCTCTGGAGGCCAAATTGATAAATATTTTCACCTCTGGACAGATGCTTTCAGTGGAAAGAAGGTGGATTTTTTCTTGCAGATCTTTCGTCCTTCTTTTGTTGTTGGTTCTATTAGTTCTTCTAAATTTGTTAGTGCTTCTATTTCTTCCAGAGACCAGATGTCTGTTGTGGGGGATGTTGTCGTATTCTCTCTGAGTTGATTGGCATGGAATTTGGTCAGTAAAAGTTTTCGTCCGAAGAGATTCAGATCTGTCTGCCACTGAAATCTATCAAATTTCTTAGTTGGAGAGAATGTGAGTCCTTTCTCCAGGACCTCTTTGTGTGCATCTGTGAGGGTGTGTGTTGATAAGTTTATTATTCTTAGGTGATTGGATTCTAATACTGTTTCCTGTTCTTCCATACCGGATATCGATTCGGTGATGTGGAACCCCTTCTTTCTCTTCCCCTTCTTTTTCTTGCTTCTTCTAGTTTTTCTTTTCCTTTTTTCGAATGGTCGTGAGTGCGACCAGTTTGATCTAAAAAATGAGCCAATGAGGTATATTCTGCTAAAGAAGGGGGATGCTTTCTGTACTCCCCTGATGGTTCCTCAAGATCTTCTGAGCTTGAGAGCTCAAATTCCGATGAGGACGGGGTTCCTGGATGGCCTGATGGATTGATCAACCTCCCCTCATGGATTTGACCCTGGCTGAAGGGTTCATGGTACCCCCTTTTCTCTTACATCCTAGAGGATGCTGTGGTCCACATTAGTACCATGGGGGTATAGATGGGTCCAACAGGAGCCATGGGCACTTTAAGAGTTTAATAGTGGGGATTGGGTCCTCCCTCTATGCCCCTCCTACCAGACTCAGTTTAGAAAATGTGTCCGGAGGAGCCGGTCACAGCTAGGGGAGCTCCATAGGAGTTTTTCTAGTTTTATTATTTTTAATAGAGTTAGGCACAGGGAGGCTCCTGGCAACAGCCTCCCTGCTTCGTGGGACTTAGGGGGGAGTAGTGTCCAACCCTCTGAGGTTAATGGCCACTATCTCCGTTGACAGGACACTGAGCTCCTGAGGGTGATGATCGCTAGCCCCCGAGGTGACCGCTCACTCCCGCAGCATGGTGCCACCCCCTAACAGAGCCAGAAGACATTGGTGGTGAGTTGGACACCGACGCCCCGACAAGCGGTGATCCGGTGAGAATAGCAGCATCAGGGTAGGAGCGCAGCACTGAGGCTGCGCTCCAGAAGGCTCAGAGGTACAGTGTGCGGCGCTGTTTGTGGCGCCCTGGACCAGCGCAAACACCCTTACTCTGGTCACAGAAGCTATCAGGGACGCTGTACTGCTGCTTGCAACCATTACCTCAGGCCAGTATAAAGTCTAGAAGAGCGAGAAGACACACCATTTTAGGGGGCAGAGCTTCTCCTCAGAGCAGATCCAGCACTCACAAGCACCATTTTCTCCCTGCAGATCACACTACAGAGACGCTGACAGGGAGCACTGACCCTCCACATAACTCCAACTATCCTGTGCGGTACCAGGGGGTTATAGAAGGGGGGGAGAGTATTTATTCATATTACTGTGTAGTCTATTAAGGTTGCACAGTCAGCGCCAGGCATTTATTATAGAACTGTCTACTGGGGCGCTGTGTGGGCTGGCTCCATAACTCTGTGTCTCTCTGTAGGTACTTGGGGGAAACTGTCTGACATGTTCCTGTGTGTGGGTGTATGCTATATATCTCACAATACCATGTCTAGGGACTCTGTATCTTGTGCTGCAGAGTATGTATCTCCTCCAGAAGAGTCTATTCCACGTACTCAGAAATGCAATACACTGTCTCAGCCTTCTGAACCCGAACTCAAGTGGGTGGCTTCTCTTAACGGTATGATATCCCAGATTTCATCTAGGATAGCCCATTATGAGACTGAAACACAGGTTTTAAAAAAAACTCTGTGGAGGTTTTGTCGTATTCTACTCCCACTACCTCAACAATCTCCCCTAGTATATGCCCAAAGAAGCGTGCTCTTGCCCAGGTAATGCAAGTTGACACAGATACCGACTCTGATATGGGTGACGGTGATGGGGACATACTGCGGGAAGAGGTATGCCTTGCTAAGACATTTTACACATTACTGACAAGGTACCTGAACAGGTCGAGGAGGCTTTCTTTACAGACAATAAGAAAGTCTCTCTTACCTTTCCTGCGTCTAGGGAATTAAACGCATTATTTGAAAAATCCTGGGAAAAATTCTAGAACCCAAAGAGAGTTCTGGTTGCTTTTCTTTTCCCTGAAGAGGATAGGAAAAAGTGGGAAAACCCTCCTATAGTAGACGATTCTGTTTCTAGATTGTCTAAAAAGGTGGTTTTACCTGTCCCTGGGTCAACCGCTTTGAAAGAGCCGGCAGACCGTAAGATTGAGACTATGCTCAAATCCATATATACTGCATCAGGCGTGGCACTTAGGCCCACTATTGCTTGTGCATGGATTTCTAAAGCCATAGTAAAGTGGTCGGGCACGTTACTAGAGGATTTAGATACTATGGATAGAAGTGACATTGAAATGTTTTTACGTCACATACAGGATTCTGCGGGTTTCATGGTGGAGGCCATGAAGGACCTTGGTAATCTGACTGCACGTATGTCTTCCATGGCTGTCTCGGCACGCAGGGGACTTTGGCTGCGCCAGTGGTCTGTGGATGCGGAATCCAAGAAGAGTGGGGAGAACCTACCCTTCACAGGTCAGGCTCTATTTGGGGAAGCTTTGGATGCGTGGATCTCCACGGCATCCATGGGTAAGTCAAACTTTCTTCACCTCGGCCACTCCAACGCCTAAGAAATCCTTCTCAGTGTCTACAATGCAGTCCTTTCGGACCGCAAAGGTTAAGAAGTCCAAGTCCCCTTCCACCTTCTTCAGAGGTGGTTGGGGAAAATCCCGAAAACCTGCACTGGCAGGTTCCCAGGAACAGAAGCCGGGTTCTCTTTCCTAAAAAACCTCAGCATGACGGTGGACCTCCCAGCCTGGAGGGCTGGTGGGAGCACGTCTATGAAATTTCAGTCAGGTCTGGGCATCTTCGGGCCTGGACGCCTGGGTTCAAGATATTGTATCTCAGGGGTACAGACTGGAGTTTCAAGAGCTCCCACCTCACAGATTTTTCAAATCAGGCTTTCCAGCTTTGCTGACAGAAAGGGTTATATTACAAGAAGCCATTCAAAAATTTTGAAAGGGCAAATGTCATTGTTCCAGTTCCATCTCACCTGGAAAACAAGGGTTACTATTCAAACCTTTTTGTGGTGCCGAAGCCGGACAGTTCGGTCAGACCAAAATTGAACCTCAAGTCGTTAAATCCATATTTGAGGGAATTCAAGTTCAAGATGGAATCTCTGAGAGCGGTGATCTCAGGTCTGGAGGAGGGGGAATTCCTGGTATCCTTAGATATCAAGGATGCATACCTTCACATTCCTATTTGGCCACCACACCAGGCTTATCTTAGGTTTGCGCTGTTGGACTGTCACTATCAGTTCCAGGCGCTGCCATTCAGCCTATCCACAGCACCGAGGGTGTTCACCAAGGTAATGGCAGAGATGATGCTTCTACTCCGCAAGCAGGGTGTGAACATAATTCCATATCTGGACGATCTGCTGATAAAAGCATCATCCAGGGAGAAGTTGTTACAGTCCATTGCTCTCACAACTCGACTGCTCCGGGATCATGGTGGTATCCTGAATTTGTCAAAGTCAGATTTGGAGCCGACGAGAAGACTTTCCTTCCTGGGGATGATTCTTGACACGGAAGTGCAGAGGGTGTTTCTACCGGTGGAGAAGGCATTGGTGATCCAATCAATGGTCCGGGATGTCCTGAAGCCAGCCCGAGTATCGGTTCATCAGTGCATTCACCGTCTGGGGAAGATGGTTGCCTCCTACGAGGCTCTGCAGTACGGAAGATTTCATGCATAGTCTTTCCAGCTGGATCTCCTGGACAAATGGTCAGGATTTCAACTTCACATGCACCAGAGGATACGTCTGTCACCGAAACCCAGAATCTTGCTCCTCTCATGGCTGCAAACTTCTCACCTACTGGAGGGCCGCAGCTTCGGGATTCAGAATTAAATCCTTCTAACCACAGATGCAAGTCTCAGAGGTTGGGGAGCAGTTACCCAGGGGGAAAACTTCCAAGGAAGGTGGTCATGTCTGGAATCCAGCCTTCCGATAAACATTATGGAACTAAGAGCCATGTACAACGGTCTTCTACAGGTGGCACATCTTCTAAAGGATCGGGCCATTCAAGTTCAGTCGGACAATGTAATGACTGTGGCATACATAAACCGACAAGGCGGAATGAAGAGCAGAGCTGCAATAGCAGAGGTAACAAGAATCATCCTCTGGGCGGAAAAACACCCGGTGGCGCTGTCAGCAATCTTCATTCTGGGAGTGGACAACTGGGAAGCGGACTTCCTCAGCAGACACGATCTCCATCCGGGAGAGTGGGGCTTCCATCCAGAGGTGTTTGCAGAGGTGTAAAGTATTTGGGGCGTACCTCAAATAGACATAATGGCCTCACACCTCAACAAGAAGCTTCGGAGGTATTGTTCCAGGTCGAGGGACCCACAGGCAGTGGCGGTGGATGCCCTGGTAACTCCGTGGGTGTTCAAGTCAATGTATGTGTTCCCTCCACTTCCACTCATCCCAAGGATTCTCAAAATGATCAAAAGAACAAGGGTTCAGGCGATCCTCATTGCTCTGGACTGGCCAAGAAGGGCTTGATACACAGATCTTCTGGACTTACTGCTGGAAGATCCGAGGCCTCTTCCTCTTTGGAAGGACCTTCTGCATCTGGGGCCGTTAGCTTATCAAGACTTACCATGGCTATGTTTGACGGCATGGAGGTTGAACACCAGATCTTAGCTTGGAAAGGCATTCCGAAACAGGTTATTCCTACCCTGATTCAGGCTAGGAAAGGAGTAACGTCTAAACATTACCATCGCATTTGGAAAAAGTATGTGCCTTGGTGTGAATCCAAGAAGTTTCCTACGGTGAAGTTTCAACTTGGACGGTTTCTCCTCTTCCTACAAGCATGTATGGATGTGGGCCTCCGTTTAGGCTCCATCAAGGTCCAGATTTCGGCCTTGTCCATTTTCTTACAGAAACAGTTGGCTTCCCTCCCTGAGGTTCAGACTTTCTTGAAAGGGGTGCTGCACATCCAGGCTCCCTTTGTGCCTCCTGCGGCACCTTGGGATCTTAACGTGGTGTTGCAGTTCCTGCAATCAGATTGGTTTGAGCCTTTACAGGATGTTGAGGTCAAGTTTCTCACTTGGAAGGTGGTCACACTGTTGGCATTAGCTTCCGCTAGGCGTGTGTCTGAATTGAGGGCATTGTCCTGCAAGAGCCCCTACTTGATTTTCCATGAAGATAGAGCTGAGCTCAGGATGTGTCAGCAGTTTCTTCCAAAGGTTGTGTTGGCTTTTCATATCAACCAACCTATTGTGGTGCTAGTGGCTACCGACTCCTCAATTACCTCAAAGTCCTTGGATGTTGTGAGGGCTTTGAAGATTTATTTGAAGAGGACTTCACATCACAGAAAGTCAGACTCTCTGTTTGTCCTTTATGATCCCAAAAAGATAGGGTGTCCTGCTTCTAAGCAGACGATTTCTCGCTGGATCAGGTTCACTATCCAGCATGCTTATTCTATGGCAGGCTTGGCGTGTCCAAAATCTGTTAAGTCCCACTCTACTCGTAAGGTGGGTGTTTCCTGGGTGGCGCCCGGGGTGTGTCGGCTTTACAGCTTTGCCGAGCGGCTACTTGGTCGGGGTTGAACACTTTTGTTTTGGCCTCTGAGGACCTAAAGTTTGGTTTGTCAGTTCTGCAGGAGCCTCCGCGCTCTCCCTTCCGTACTGGGAGCTTTGGTACATGCCCATGGTACTAATGTGGACCCCAGCATCCTCTACGACATAAGAGAAAATAGTATTTTAATTACCTACCGGTAAATCCTTTTCTTGTAGTCCGTAGAGGATGCTGGGCGCCCGCCCAGCGCTTCGTTTTCCTGCAGTTGTTACTTTGTTAAGTACTGCATTGTTACTTGATTAAGTACTGTTGTTCAGCCATTGCTGAATTGTTTCAAGCAAGTTAGCTTGGTTTGCCTTGTATGTGTGAGCTGGTGTGAATCTCCCCACTATCTGTGTTTCCTTCTCTCCAAGTATGTCCGTCTCCTCGGGCACAGTTTCTAGACTGAGTCTGGTAGGAGGGGCATAGAGGGAGGAGCCAGCCCACACTATTAAACTCTTAAAGTGCCCATGGGTCCTAGTTTATCTGTCTATACCCCCATGGTACTAATGTGGACCCCAGCATCCTCTACGGACTACGAGAAAAGGATTTACCGGTAGGAAATTAAAATCCTATTTTCACCATGTTGTAAATACTTGGGGGTAAATTTACTAACATGGGAGTTCTATTGATGATGGGATGTTGCCCATAGCAACCAATCTGATTCTACTTCTCATTTGTCTAGCACCTTCTAGAAGATAATACCTGGAATATGATTGGTTGTTATGGGCAACATCCCATCTTAAATAGAACTCCCCTCTTAGTAAATTTACCGCTTGGTATCTAATTTTTTTTCTAAGGGGACATGGCCTCACCTTATGTGATTAGGCCACGCCCCTGAAAAATACTGAGGCCAGACACATCTCTCTACAGCCCTGACTGAGTGGCAGAAAAACACTGTTCCTATACCAGCCTAAGCTTATATTCCTGGCAACATTCTGGTGACCCTTTTACAACGAGGAGCACATTTTAGTGACCGCTTAAAGCAGTGATTAAAAAAGTGGGCCTTACCACACAGGGTGCTGGATTGCCCTAAAACAACACTAAGAACACAAGTGGGCAGCAGGGAAGAGCTGGAGGGATAAGTTGGAGGAGATGTAACTGCTTTTTTTTAAGGTAGTGTTTGTGCAGTCCATTGCTGCAATCAGGGCCAGCCCTACGCATACTCAAAGTACGTGGTTGAGTAAGGCGCCGCACATAGAGGGCGCGCTCTGGACGCGTACCGCAATTCACTGACCTCACCATCATTGACAGTGACAGTCAGTGATGCTGCCGCGCCCGTACTTCCCCCTGCTCCCCTCCCATGTAGTGCCACTGCCGCTTCGATCATGCATATGTAATCAGTGACGGTGCATCATGATGTCACGCCACTCATTACATATGCACAAACTCGGCTGGGGCAGGACGGACACCAGTCACGCCACTGCCGCATGGAGCCAGGAGTGGACTGTAGCGCTCCCTTCTCAGCCGTGTGTACAGCTGCACTTGAGTGAGCTGGTCAACTCTGCTGAGGCAGCAGTGAGTGTCTCCATCCTCCACTGAGAGCAGGTCCGTGCCGGTGGGGATGGCGGTGGCGGCAGGGGGGAACGGGGATCAGCATTTACTGTCTCCCACTCACAGCACGATAGCTGACAGCAGGTTTGTGTCTGTGGAAGGGAAGGGAATGGGGGTCGTGGGGTGAGGGTGGACTAGATGAAAAGTACTGTCACCAGCTAGAAAAGTACTGTCAGGCGAGTGGGATTCTCTCCTCCCTCACACTGTCCTGCATTGGCTGCCTCTCCCCCCCTCCCTCTCTCTCTCTATCCATGTCCACCTCTCTCACCCCATGCTTATCTCTCCTCCCTCCCCATGCCTTTCTCTCTCGGTTGTGTCTATTTCCTAGTGGGCTAAGGGACATTTGACCCACGTGACACCACATTACACGCAAGAGAAGGGGAGGAGCAAGTTCTGCAAAGGGTCCTGAAATGGACCCTCGCGGGCTCCCTTCGCTTGCCACGCTTCGGACTGATTACTAAGGGTAGTAGTTGGTGGTGTGGATACTGAAAGTAGTATCCTGCCATCCTTGCTCCGCCCCCTGACATCACAGCTCCCTTAGCCCACTAGGATTTAGCATCTACCTTTCTCTCTCCCCCCACCCCATGCCTTTCTCTCTCCCCCTCCCCATGCCTCTCCTTTCTCCCACCCCATGCCCATGCCTCTCTCCCCCATGCCTCTCTCTCCCTGTGCCTCTCATCTCTCCCTCCCCTTGCCTCTCTCCCCCTCCCTCTCATGCCTCTTTTACTCACTCCCTTACCATGTTTGTGTTTCACTCTCTCCCTCCCCATGCCTCTCTGTCCTTCCCCATGACTCCCCCCCATGCCTCTCCTCTCTCTCCCATTCCCTCTCTCTTTCAACATGCCTCTCTTTCTCTCAACATGCCTCTCTCTGTGTGTAAAAGGGACTCTACTGAGGCGTAACATGTAAAAGCATCTCCACTACTGTGCGGTGTAATGTAAATTGATATTATTATGTAGCCACGCCCCTTCCCATGAAGCTACGCCCCTTTATCTTCCGCTAAGGCAGAGGTTCTCAAACTCGGTCCTCGGGACCCCACACAGTGCATGTTTTGCAGGTAACCCAGCAGGTGCACAGGTGTATTAATTACTCACTGACCCATTTTAAAAGGTCCACAGGTGGAGCTAATTATTTCACTTGTCATTCTGTGAGGAGACCTGCAAAACATGCACTGTGTGGGGTCCTGAGGACCGAGTTTGAGAACCTGTGCGCTAAGGGGTGCCAAAATATATACTCGCTTACCAAAAGAATTGGGAACGGGCCGGCCCTGGCTGCAATGCATGACCCCTTTCTCATTTTCCTTTAATAGGCCTTTCCCTCCTTACTACAGACTGAGGGCGACAACTCAGAAGTCATTAGTTGCCTTCTATTGCACAGATCAGTATACGTCAGGGCTGCTAAGTGTGGGCAAACCGGGGTCTTTATCAGGGGATGGCTGGCAGCTTTCAGCCCGGGGGGCAGACTCAAGCAAGAGGTCCAGCTTTTCATAGAGAATCTGCAGTCAGATAGCCCTGGAACACTTAAATTGCAGTGGCCCGGGGGGCATATGGCACGCTGCCCCCCTGCCCAGCCAGCCCCTGGTCTTTATACTTATATAAGGTGAGGGCAGCAGTAAAAAGGGGAAAGAGGCTACACTTGGGGCTCATACCTTATACATAACAAAGAGTCTTAGATAATGTTATGATTATCACATATATATAACATCTACAGAGAGAGTTATATTTGGGTAGGTTATATTGTTTCTGTGCAGGGTAAATACTGGCTGCTTTATTTTTACACTGCAATTTAGATTTCAGTTTGAAAACACCCCACCCAAATCTAACTCTCTCTGCATATGTTATATCTGCCCCACCTGCACTGCACATGGGCCCTCATTCTGAGTTGATCGCTTGCTAGCTATTTTTTGCAGAGCAGCGGTCAGATAGTCGCCGCCCACGGGGGAGTGTATTTTCGCTTTGCAAGTGTGCGATCGCATGTGCAGCCGAGCGGGACGAAAATGTTTTTTGCAGTTTCTGAGTAGGTCTGAACTTACTCAGCCCTTGCGATCACTTCAGCCTGTCCGGTCCCGGAATTGACGTCAGACATCCGCCCTGCAAACGCCTGGACACGCCTGCGTTTTCCCTACCACTCCCAGTAAACAGTCAGTTGACACCCATAAACGCCTTCTTCCTGTCAATCTCCTTGCGATCGGTTGTGCGAATGGATTCGTCACTAGAAGCATTGCACAGCAACGATGCTCTTTGTACGCGTACGACTAGCGTGCGCATTGCGGTGCATACGCTGACGCAGTAGTACCCTGATCGCTGCGCTGCGAAAAACAGCAGCGAGCGATCAACTCGAAATGAGGGCCATGGTTTTGACCATTAGCTAACAAATTTGCTGCTGCGATCAGGTCTGAATTAGGCCCCTTAGTTTTTGCAAACTCATCTGTGCAGTGGGTAAATATTTAGAAACTAGTAGCCTTTCCAGGAAAGTATCATCCGATTTTGAGTTGAGCCACATTTCTAGGCGTTAGATATACAACATCTACAATGTAAAACTAAGTAATGAGACCTAAGTGCATACTGTCTAATCTAAGTATATAAACTGAAAAGGATAATTGAAAAGTTGCTTTTTGTTTGAGTAAATCAAGGGCTTCTGCAGAATCCTGCAGGCCCACAGGATTACTGGTGAGACTTGCAGCCAGAGAGTATCAAACCGCGTATTCAAGGGCAATGTTTCGCGACACCAGGCTCTTTTTATACACATCTAAAAACACTACTCTTGCGCAAATGCACTACAGCTCTCTAATATCAGCAGGCTGCTTTGTCTTTCACAAAGGATGTATTTTCATGTGTGCAGAGGCTGATTGGCCATAGGGTTCACAGGGAAGATTCCCGGTGGGCCGACGCATCTGTGGGGCCTGTTTTGTTTGAGGACATGTGGTCCTTTTTATAGACATAATGAATAAGATGCAAAATAATTTGCATATATGAAAATTACTTTGTCACTTAGCCTGTGATTGCAGATGATCTAGTGTATGCTCTGTCTGCCTGCTTGGCTGACATATAAGATTGAGTGAATAGTGATGGTATACGCGGTTGGTGTAATAAGCAAGAAAATATATCTTTCTAAAGAATGATATAGTTTCCTAAATTCTGAAGGTGTATCATATAATGTGCTCATAATATTTAATTTTATTTCCTTTTAACTTCCCCCTGATGCTGGACATGCCCACTATCTGGAAAGTCTTGGGGGGGAGGGTGCTGCTGCCATGGCCCATGGCTAGACCTTACACCTCTGGTGCTACCCATGTGGGGCCACTAGTACAAATTTTTCCAGGGCCACTTTTTGTTCCCAATCCGCCCCTGCATGTGCGGGTACAGAAAGTCAGGTGGCTCTAAAAATTCTGACACACAATGTGTGGCACTCTGGCAGCAAGTCCCATTGGTACCCCATGTACAGTTTAAAAAAAAACACGTTTGCTCAGATCAGGATCTCCATGCACTGACGCAAACAGAGAGTTTTAGCATATAGAGAATGTACAAATTTACTCCCCATTATTGCATATCTCTGTCCTATTCTGAGTCAGACAGAACTTGGCCAGATCTGTCTTTCCATGAAATTGTGCTTTTTGGGATGAGAACTTGGTGCCAACAACGCCATCGCATGAAATTGCCTTGACTTGTTGGATTGTCATGGGCATGTCATTGGCATTTATCTAAAGCTCTGTGCAGTTCTGGGTCTTGCATATGGGGAGGGGAAGTCTGTTTATGATGGTTCTCTGGTACCTAGCCAGTGGCGTCACAAGAGGGGTTCGGGGGGTGCGGCCCGCACCCGGGTGTCATCCGCTGAGGGGTGTCACCAAAGTATCGGCTCCTGCTCAGTGACAGGAACTGGACGCTGCACTGTAACATTTATACCCCTTTTCCACTAGCTCTAAAAACATTGGGGTGCGCATTTACCCATGTTTTTTTCTAGTGGAAATGGCCCCCCCTGCAAATTCCCAGATCAAGTGATCCGGGAATTTTACCCGGGTAGCTTGCCAGGTTGAACACGTGTTCAACCCGGTAAGCTGTGTAGTGTAAACGGAAGCCGCGTTGATGCCACACGGCTCCCGTTCACAGTGTATGGAAGGGCGGCGCTGGGAGATCATGTGATCTCCCAGCGCCGCCCCCAGCTGCGTCAGTAGCAGCGTCACCAACCCAGCAATATGTCGGGTTGGTGAGCTCAGTGTAGAAGGGGGCTCTATCACGGGTCGCAGCCGTGTCAGGCTCCCGGCTGCGACCCGTGTTAGCAAGTGGAAAAGGGGTATAAGTGCAATGTCTGGCTTCTGTCACCATGAAGATGCCGGCACTGCAGTCTCCGGGGTCAGCCAGCACCCCCTTGGTGACAGAAATGGGGGTTGGGAAGCGTAGCCATGCCCAGTGCAGCAAAACCACGCCCCATATTGCAAAGCCACGCCCTTCTGATGGTGCCCTGTGAAGCCACACACCCTTTTGAACAGGAGCCGCACCGGGTGTCACACATGTCAGTGGCAAACGCAGGATTTGCATGGGGGGGGTTTCCAGAACTGGGCGGAGCCAATCACAGGGGTAAGGACTGAGGTGACCCAGTATATGCTGGGTCCGTAAA